>NC_067465.1:17277500-17495000 GCF_025434085.1 Hippocampus zosterae
CTGCTTCACCTCCTGACATGTGGATTTTGTCTGTTTCACTACCACTTCCCTTCTCCCCGCCTCGAATTGTTCCGAGCCCAGAGGGAATGTTTCGACCAGGGGATGCTGTTAATCTTTGTGATCTGTCAACTTGTTAATTCAAATCAAAATATTAGCCAACTTAACCCATTGTCTGAGTTTGCCACAGTCAGACCGAGCACAATTTGAACTATTCTCAGGACACGTTTACAGATAAAGTTGTGAAGTACGCATAAGTGCGAACTCTTGCCAGGCACCACGATTGACAGGTAGCACGATTTGACAGGTTTGAGGCAACGCGAGTGAGGGTGAGCACATTCACTGAAGTTGATCAATTCGGACTGGAACACACACATCACGAGGCGACTTCCAATCGGGGTTGAGAATGGACTTCATCACACACAAGGTCCTATATAGGTAGCACGGAGAAACAATCAATGTAGGACAAAATAATCATTGCGATCTGTTGGCATCCGTAACTGGAAAACAAAGCCAGCCAGCTTCCAATACCGGCTGGGACGGAATAAACAACAGCAGGCTCGGTGAATGGTGAGTGTGGAAGTTGGCGTATGTGGTATGTGCATTTACTTGTTTACAACTGTTGAACTGTGAACCAATAGAGTAATAGCAGTTAGCATTCGCTAAAGTTGTAGCGATTTTTGGTCTACCAGACGCAAAGGCGCAGCCCATCCTCTTTTCTATTGTAGCATGATGTGAATGAAGCAGCTAACTTTGAGGTATCCTGCGATCAAATTCCATCAAGAAACAGGCCAGTCCTTCTCAAATAGTGGGGTGCTGCTTCTCGGTGACTCTGGACAAACATGCTGTCTCTTGGGCATGCTTTTTTTGCCCAAGAGAATAGAGTAAGAATAAAGTGTAATTACCGTCATGGATCTGTATGTGACCAACAAGTGGTACTATAGGGTTCCGCCTGCAGCTGCACACCTGTTGGTCATTGTGTCATTATTTGCCAAATTAAAAGACTTGATGCCTGACTACTCAGTGTCGGGTCATTGTTGGTGTGTGCACGTGTCATGTTTTGTTTTCTGTTTTAGTTTTTTTTGCTGCTTTGATTTCTTGTGATTTTGCTGGACTTTATTTGTGAGTTTTGGAGTTAGTTTCTCCTGTGTATTCCTGTTTGCATTTTTGTTAAGTACATTTTGGTCAGCCAGCCTGCTCCTCCATGCTTCCCTGCTTTTTGGGGTCCTCCAACTAGCACCTCGCAAAACATGACAATTACACATCCACTAAAGCAGTTGGAGGTGGTGCCCTACTTGTCAGAGAGTGTGCAGGAAGTATTAGCTCTATGGTGTCTGGTTTTTTTTGGGGGGGGGGGTAGCACTGAGCAGGCGATATTAAGTGCAGAAAACAAACCCTCAAGAGGAAACATGAAAAAAAATTAACAAGGATGGGGAAAAAAAGCGGAGAAAGACGAAGATAACGAGACCAAATAAAGTCACCCGAAAGCTAAAAAAAGGAAATATGACAAAGCGTATGTGGCACTTGGCTTCACTCTGTCTGCAGTGGGAGATGAGCAAAGACCGGTGTGTTAACTGTGTCTAAAAATGATGGCAGCAGACAGCATGAAGCCAAATAGATCAAGGCGCCACTTAAAGACATTACACCTCAATCACACTAATAATCCGCTGGAAAAGTTGTGCACCGCAAAACATGCTCATCATAGCCATCAATCGTGACTTGCTCATTTTGATTTAGAAAAAAATAAATCAGCGCAAATTGTTTTATTTATTTTTGTAGACTAAAGTGTATTATATATACTGCTCCTGACTTAATGTTGCTGACCAAAATTTGAATTTATTATTATTTATTGATTTTTTTCAGGCAAATTGAGGACAATTTTTATTTTTTATTTTTTTGGTCTCCCAGAGGAGCAACTTGTCTCGAAGGGCATGTCCTCCTTGCTGCGAAATGCATTGAACAATACATAGACATACGCTACACCACATACATTGGACAATACATACAATGCCGGACGATATATACTCTACACACAATGGACGGTACATCACAGTCATATGCACACCCCACATTGCCCTCCTGCTCGTCTCTCTGCCTTCCTCTAGTTATTTGTTAATTAGGCTGATAGCCTGCCAGTATGAATGAGTTTTTGTATCGGTTTAATTTGCAGAGAAGGGTCCTGTATCTCCTTCCTGAGTGTAGGAGCTCGAATTTGGAGTGCAGCACAAAGGGTTGTTTAGAATGTTGTTGGCCTGTTGAATAACGGACTGCACATATATATCTTGTCCGATTACCTTCCCTGCTGTCTTAACCAAGCTGGTTATCTGAGCTTTCGATTTTACAGTCAGGTTCCCAAACCAACTGCTTATTCCAAAGTGCAGGACTGACTCAATAAATAGTTGCTCGATAAAAGATCAATAGAATACATCTGCCGACTTCAAATAATCTCAGACGTCGCAAGAAATCAAGGCGCTGATGGATCTTCGAACAGTCACTTGAAACGTGTCGGCCAGTCAAGCCAGCTATCCATATAAATCCCCAAGTATTTGTATGAGGAGACCTGCCTTATGTTCGTGCCATTGATAGAGATGAGGATATGGTTTCCAATTGATTTAAGGGCAATCGCCATTTCCTCAGTTTTTTTCCACATTTATGTTTAGATGGTGTTCATTACACCAGTCAACAAATATGTCAATCCCGTCACAGTGGCTCCTAATGCCAGAGTCACTCGTGAGCAGACTAAGGATGGCTGTATCATCTGAAAATTTTACAACATACTGATTTGGTTGGTACTGCCCGAAGACAGCTGGGATAGGCTCCAGCACCCCCCGCGACCCTAGTGAGGATCAAGCGGCTCGGAAGATGAATGAATGAATGAATGATTTGGTTGGGAGCTAACACAGTCGTTTATAATTGGGTGAACAGAAAAGGTGAGCTCACGCAACCCTGGGGGGGCCCCGTGCTGCTCATGACCTCATCTGACAAGACAGAGTTAAATCTCACACGCTGTGGTCTCTTGGATAAGAAGGAAAGGTACCACCTAATCAGAAATGTTTTGACATTCAACCAAACCAAATTCCTCAGCAAAATATCTGGACGGACTGAAATAAAGGCTGAGCTAAAGTCCATGAATAGCAGTCTGGCATATGCCCCCCTGTTCTCAAGATGCCTCAGAAGAAAGTGCAGAATAGGAGACAGAACATCACTCGTACTATGTTTTTTTTTGTGTAAGCAAATTGATATTCATCCATCGAAGCTTCCAACTCCTTAGTTTCTCGACTATGATCTTCTCTAACCCTTTCATCACATTGGAGGTTAAGGCTACTGGTCTATAATTGTCAAACCGTTGTCATTTTTTTTTTATAACGTTCTACTTTGCTATAAATAAAATACATGTTCTTTTTTCTTTAATGTTAATAAGGATACAATGTAACGCAGAGGTATACTTTTAACAATTTTATCGACAAATGATGATTATCGTGGTGGCAGAGAGTGGGGGGAGAGAGCAAATTTTCTTATTCTTGTTGGCAAGGCATAACAGAAAATAATGGAGAAGCACTGCCTTAGGTGTGAATGCAGCGTGAGACTCGTTCAGCCTTGGTGGAGCTCGGCACTCTACTCAATACCATGATTACTTAGAGACAGTTTCTGTGTCACTTTGCATCGGAAATTCCCCATTATCGGTTAAATAAATAATACGAAAAAAATAAATAACATCAACCGCAAGAAATTGAGATAATGACAAAACAAAACAACCCTTTCGGATGGTTTCTTACCTCTCAGTACGGACCAGATGGCTTCACAGAGGCGGAACGAGGAGGGCACAAATGGATCAGGAAATGAGGGGAGAGAGACAGTGAAAGACAAGTGTAAGAAACAAAGTCAATACGGCTTCATGAGAATGACAGAACAAGTCTGTCTGTTATGCTCTCGTGTTCTTGTCCCACTTTGCAGCTCAACACTAGCCAGGCTATTTGCTGTTATAATGCAGCAATTCCATTAACTTCATACACAAGGATTGAAATACACTCACACTAGTGCTGTCAAGCAAAAAAAAAAGTGTGATTAATTAATTAGGTTCTGTAATTAACCTAATTAATTAGGTTCTGTAATTAATTAATCTCATCTATATTTTAATCACATCTAAAAATTACTGAGAAACCCTCTATTTTCATTTTAAATTTGTTACATTATTGAGACAGAAAAGATAAAAGAAAAAGTGGCATTATAAAGTATTTTAATGTTTTTCAGCAGATTTGGACAGATGCAATCCTCGCCATTTACTTTCTGCTGTATTTGAGAATATTCAAAGTCCTACCTGCAACCTTGAATTTCGACCACGTGGGAGAATATCACTGTTTTGTTTGTTTTTGTAAATCTCCAAAGAATTACAAAATAATAATAATAAAATAGAACATCAGATTTTTAAAAAGTGCTTAGGTCAACATATTAAAAACAGAACAATTATCTGAGCAATAGAAGTCCTCAACACTGAACTTGCTTCAGAGAATAAACAATAAATAAAACAGATCCTTAAATCTCAGTGCTGTAAGTTAGCACTTGAGCAATAACACTGTTCATCATGACAAACGCGTTGAAAAAGATATAAATCCCTTCTAGTAGTCTACAGAGGACACATCAACTATGCCTCGTACGTGGGGTGTTCTCGAGTTCAGTTTGTCCAAGAGCTTTGCTATGTATGGCTCGCTTGCAATATTGCTAACGCTTTCGGTGCTAACATTATCTGTGGCTGCACTAACGACTTGGTGCTTTGCATTGATGTGGGAAACTAAATTTGAGCTGCTTCGGTGGTAAGCAAACTCCTTACAAATTAGGCACAACACTGTACCTTTATCAATTGTGTCATCAGGGTGTTTTGGAATCAAAATTTTCTATTCATTGTGCCAAGAACTCTCACATGCTCCAACATTTTCACCTCTCCACTCCACGCCCAACTCCAATGGGAATCAGCTTCGGCTAAACAAGCCCCAACATAATGGCAGCCAATCAATGTCCGCTTCAGGCTGTGACTGACAGTTGCTGCCCACCCTTAACAACTCAAACACAGGAAGCCAACACATAAAAAAGGGTTATTAGAAAAAGGCAACCCACCTACGCAAACGATAAAGGGCGGAGAAGATTAAGATTAAGAAAGATTAAGATTAAGAAAACCTTCATTAGTCTCGCAATGGAGAAATTCCAGATTCACAGCAGCAAAGTTATGAAAGGAAGAAGTAGAACAACAAAAAATAGGAGCTGCTGGAAAGGCAGCCACTCTCGCGGCGCCATTTTGAAGTCAAAATAACAAAAATAACACAAGACAACACATAGGACAGAGACAGTCGTGCAATATTCACCACATTTCTGCATACACTTTGTTGTCTGAAGCAGAAGAAGCAGCAGAAAAAAATAACATGCTAAATGGTCTGTATTTATTCATTCTTTTTCCGAACCGCTTAATCCTCACTAGGGTCGCGGGGGGTGCTGGAGCCTATCCCAGCCATCTTCGGGAAGTAGGCAGGGCACCCTGAACCGGTTGGGCACCAATCACCGGGCACACAGAGACGAACAACCATGCGCACGCACACTCACACCAAGGGACAATTTAGCATGTTCAATCAGCCTGCCATGCATGTTTTTGGAACGTGGGAGGAAACCGGAGTACCCGGAGAAAACACACGCAGGCCGGGGAGAACATGCAAACTCCACACAGGGAGGCCGGAGCTGGAATTGAACCTCTGCACTGAGAAGTCGACGTGCTAGCCACTGGACTACCGGGCCTCATAGGTCTGTAATTAATTAATCGCAATTAACACGCTCATTTGACACCTATAACTCTCACAACCAATCACGACTGCAAACATTTGAGTGCAAAGAGACGCGCATTCCTCTCCCATCTGTCCGCTATGTCCTCCAAGGAAGGGACCCACATGCTTTCACCCATACAATGTGTGATGACAAGAATGATCAAAGGCTTTTTCACATAGATTTAAGGGACATGTTACTAAAAATGAAATTGACAACAGCATCTTTGCTGACTGACCATCTGCTGTGTATTATTTGGTGTTGTGTGACTGGGTTCACATGTGCAACAGATGTCATATGCTGTCACCTTCCTGAATTGAAACACAATCGTCATTATGAGCATAAGGCACAGTGTGGTCGCTGCAACTTAATGGCTATTCTAATATCAATCGATGGAACTGTACTGCATTGCCTTTCATTTGTATGGAAGACATGCCACGGCGATGCAGTGAGACCTGAATCAAGGGGGTTTGATGCTCAGATTCAAAATTTGAACTGCAGGCAGTGGCATCTTAAGTGGGATAGCCAATCAAAAATGCTTCGTCATATCACATTGCAGTGAGTCGATGTGTGGGCAAGGCTCAACCACACAGGTCTGAGTCCGCATTGTCTGTCATGTTTGGCCCTGTCACTTGGTCCACAGCAGGCCTACGGCAAGTGATTGCATGTTACTGCTGTTCCAGGTCTTGATTGACAAAATTGGATGCCCAGTGAAATAGTGCTCTGCACTATATGTCTCCAGTTTCCACGTTGGCAGTGTGGTGAAGTGAAGTCGTGTAGATCAACGGTCCCCAACCTCCGGGCCGCCCGGTACCGGTCCATGGGTAATTTGGTACCGGGCCGCACAGAAAGAAAGAATAAATACAGTGCACTCCGCTTAATAGAACACCATTGGGCCGAAGCGCTTCTGTTCTACTAAGCGGAGTTTCTATTAACCAGAGACACTTTATTAGGTACACCTTCAGACACGTCGACGACTAAGTTATGCACGCAGAAAAACCCCTGCTGACGAGTTAGGTAGAGATATTTCGACTGTGGACGTCCATATCTTTAATCAAACAACAAAACAACAACTTTAATCAACTTCAGTCAAACATCTCAAATCACGAGAAAAATTTCGTTACTTTTGTCTGGAAACAGGAGTCCATAATTTTGCGGTTGACTTCCCTCTCAATGCGCTGGATAAGAGGGAAGTCCTGGAAACCGCGGGCGTACCTTCTGAGAATCCGGCAACGCATCGTATCGTCTGAGTATGTCCTTCTTATCCGCAGATGATAGCCCTCGTCTCTTGAGTGAAGTTGAAGCCATTGTGACGTGCGTGTGTCTATGTGTGGAGTGACGCGTGCTACCTGTTACTGTATACAGCTAGAACTACCGCGTTCTCTCGCGATAGTGGTACAGTATCGCGATAGCTACACTTCGAAAACCACTAGTTTACAATTTTCATTGCTTACGGCCTGTTCTATTAAGCGGAGATCTGTTCTACTAAGCGGAGTATCTTTATAGGAAATTGCATTAGGCAAATCCGTTCCAGAGCCTTTTGCTCTATTAAGCGGATTACTCTATTAACCGGTGTTCTATTAAGCGGAGTGCACTGTATTATTATTTAAGTTTTATGTATTTCGGAATCTGAAAGATATATTTTGGAAAATTACTGTATTCTCTGTTACATATGTTTACAGCAGTGTTTCTCAAACAGTGGGGCACGCCCCCCTGCGGGGGAGGGGGGGCGCGAGGCTCCGTCAAGGGGGGGCAAGTTTGACCTCGTGGAACATGCTTTTTTTATTTTTTTACTATCCTAAAATAACGTGCAGTTGCACCTCCACTACGTTAGGGGGCAGTGACACTCTCATTGGCAGAGTTTGTGCAGCGAGCATTCTCAGGGAGGAAAAATGACGAGGCGTATGTAGTACTTGGCTTCAGTGTGACTGCAGTGGCAGATGAGGAAAGATCAATGTGCTTACTGTGTCTAAAAATGTTGGTACCGGACAGCATGAAGCCAAATAAATCAAGGCGTCACTTAAAGACATTACACCCCAATGAGTTTTTTTCAGCGAAAACGTGCCGAATATTGCCAACAATAATACACATTGAGCAGGAGCCGAGAGTTGCTGTGTGTCCTGCTTCAAACCTCACTTCGAAAAGCTATGCATTGCAAAACGTGCTCATGTAGCCAATAATCCAAACATCATCTTTGATTAAAAAAAAAAAAAAAAAGAAAACACAAATTCTTTTATATATTTTTGTTTTGCTGGTTCCCCTCTGTGAGTTGTCATCTGACCGTGGTGGAGGGGTTTGTGTGTCCCAATGATCCTAGGAGCTAAGTTGTCTGGGGCTTTATGCACCTGGCAGGGTCACCCATGGCAAACAGGTTCTAGGTGAGGGGCCAGAAAAAGCAAGGCTCAAAGATCCCTGTTGATGATTACAATGAATGGATCTAAGTTTCCCGGGGCCCCCCTGTGGAGGCAGGCCTGGCGGTGGGGCTCGTTGGCACAGTCCGAAGAGGCAACGTGGGTCCCACTTCCCACGGGCTCACCACCCATGAGAGGGGCCAAAGGGGTCGGGTGCAATGTGAGCTGGACGGCAGCCAAAGGCGGGGACCCTGGCAGTCCGATCCTCGGCTGCAGAAGCTAGCTCTTGGGACATGGAATGTCACCTCTCTGGCAGCGAAGGAGCCCGAGATGGTGTGTGAGGCAGAGAATTTCCGACTGGATATAGTCGGACTTGCCTCCACACACAGCCTGGGTTCTGGTACCAGTCCTCTCGAGAGGGGTTGGACTCTCTTCCACTCTGGAGTTGCTCACGGTGAGAGGCGCAGAGCAGGTGTGGGCATACTCATTGCCCCCCGGCTCAGTGCCTGTGCATTGGGGTTCACACCAGTAGACGAGAGGGTTGCCTCCCTCCGCCTTTGGGTGGGGGGACGGGTCCTGACTGTTGTTTGTGCATATGCACCAAACAGCAGCTCAGCGTACCCACCCTTTTTAGAGTCTTTGGAGGGTGTGCTGGAGAGTACTCCTGCTGGGGACTCTCTTGTGCTGCTGGGGGACTTCAATGCTCACGTGGGCAATGACAGTGAGACCTGGAGGGGCGTGATTGGGAAGAACGGCCCCCCCGATCAGAACTCGAGTTGTGTTTTGTTATTGGACTTCTGTGCTCGTCACGGATTGTCCATAACGATGACCTTGTTCAAACATAAGGGTGTCCATGTGTGCACTTGGCACCAGGACATCCTAGGCCGCAGTTCGATGATCGACTTTGTGGTTGTGTCATCGGATTTGCGGCCGCATGTTTTGGACACTCTGGTGAAGAGAGGGGCGGAGCTGTCAACTGATCACCACCTGGTGGTGAGTAGGCTCCGATGGTGGGGGAAGATGCCGGTCCGTCCTGGCAGACCCAAACATATTGTGAGGGTGTTGTGTAGTGTTGGGAGCGTCTGGCGGAATCCCCTGTCAGAAGGAGTTTCAACTCCCACCTCTGACAGAGCTTTTCCCATGTTCCGGTGGAGTCTGACATTGAGTCCAAGTGGACCGTGTTCCGTGCCTCTATTGTTGAGGCGGCCAATCTGAGTTGTGGGCGTAAGGTGGTTGGTGCCTGTTGTGGCGGCAACCCCCGTACTTGCTGGTAGACACCAGCAGTAAGGGATGCCGTCAAGCTGAAGAAGGAGTCCTTTCGAGCCTTTATGGCTTGTGGGACCCCAGTGGCAGCTGACGGGTATCGACTGGCCAAGCGGAACGCAGCTTCGGTGGTCGCCGAGGCAAAAACCCAAGAGTGGGAAGAGTTCGGTGAGGCCATGGAAGCCGACTTCCGGACGGCTTCGAGGAAATTCTGGTCCACCATCTGACGTCTCAGGAGGGGAAAGCAGTGCACCACAAACACTGTGTACAATGGGCATGGGGCGCTGCCTACTTCGACTCGGGACGTTGTGAACCGGTGGGCAGAGTACTTCGAAGACCTCCTCAACTCCACCAACACGCATTCCTTGGAGGAAGCAGAGCCTGGGGACTCTGGAGTGGGCTCTCCTATCTCTGTGGTTGAAGTCACCGATGTGGTTAAAAAGCTCCTCGGTGGCAAGGCCCCAGGGGTGGATGAGGTCTCAAGGCTCTGGATGTTTTGAGGCTGTCCTGGTTGATACGCCTGTGCAACATTGCGTGGTCAACGGGGAGAGTACCTCTGGATTGGCAGACCGGGGTGGTAGTCCCCTCTTTTTAGAAAGGGTGACCGGAGGGTGTGTTCCAACTACAGAGGGATCACACTC
This sequence comes from Hippocampus zosterae, assembly GCF_025434085.1. Taxonomy (NCBI): domain Eukaryota; kingdom Metazoa; phylum Chordata; class Actinopteri; order Syngnathiformes; family Syngnathidae; genus Hippocampus; species Hippocampus zosterae. The sequence continues at coordinate 17,287,558 of NC_067465.1, forward strand.
CTCAGCTTCCCTGGTAAGGGGTGTTGGAGAGGAGGGTCCGTCAGGAAGTCGAGCCTCAGATTGAGGAGGAGCAGTGTGGTTTCCGTCGCGGCTGTGGAACAGTGGACCAGCTCTACACCGTTAGCAGGGTCCTCGAGGGTATGTGGGAATTCGCCCAACCAGTCTACATGTGTTTTGTGGACTTGGAGAAGGCATTTGACCGTGCCCGAGCAGTTCTGTGGAGGGTGCTTCGTGGGTATGGAGTACCGAACCTCCTGATACGGGCTGTTCGGTCACTATACCACCAATGTCAGAGTTTGGTTCGCATTGCCAGCAGTAAGTCAGAATCATTTCCAGTGGGGGTGGGACTCCACCAAGGCTGCCCTTTGTCGCCTGTTTTGTTCATAACTTTCAGGACAGAATTTCTAGGCGCAGCCGAAGCGTTGAGGGGGTCCATTTTAGTGGCCTTAGTATTGCATTTCTGCTTTTGCAGATGAAGTGGTACTGTTGGCTCCTTCAAGCAGGGCTCTCCAACTCTCACTGGAGCGTTTCACAGCCGAGTGTGAAGCGGTTCTCAATTTCACATGAATTTTGGGATGCCGCTACTCCCCGTGATTTTTTGATTTTTAAGTCAATTTTTTTATCTTTTAAAGTCGACATATTTTTTTGTCAACCTGCTTTTATGGTCACTGAATGAACAACGATCAATCCACACTGGATCGGTCGAACTGTCATTACCTGTCATCGAGTTGTCGTCGAGTTGCGGCTAGCGGCTATCTTCCCTGCTACCTGTTGCTGCTTCCCGACTTCATTACTCCAGTCCAGCTATGTCGATCAGCTGTGAGTGGCTTGCTTTCTGCTGGTTCATCCAGTCTGTTCTCCACCACCCATTGGAAGCGCTTCACCAGTATGCAGCCACTGAGCTCAAAGTCAATTTTAATCCACATGGTCCACCACCGCCTGCTCAGCTCCAACACCCGGACATCCTTTACGTGCCCCGGCGAAGGTGCACTCACCGGGGGTAACGCCGAAACTATTGATATGACAACTCCAGCTCCATCAGGTCGTTCTGGTCCACCGCTCGCTGCCCACAGAATAACACCGGACGCCGTGCGGATGCCTCTGTGTTGACACGCGTCCCGATTTCGGATAGCATCGCGGTCGCTCGCAGCTGCACTGCTGTCAACGTCGGCCTACTGAACATCCGCTCCCTTACGAGCAAGGGCCAGTTCGTCCACGACCTCCTGACAGACCGTGAGTTTGACATTCTGTGTCTGACTGAGACCTGTCAGCAACCAAAGGATTATGGAACTCTTAATGAAGCTACTCCACCGGGCTTTGTTTATCATGCTGTGCCTCGCACGACTGGGAGGGGAGGTTGCCTCGCAATGACTCTGCGCGAGGATTGGAAATTTGCACCCGTAAATGTGGCTGCTTTTTTATCTTTTGAAGCTACAGTTATACAGCTCTCTGGATCAACTCTCACACTGATTGCCACTATTTACCGTCCACCAAAACCAAACAAGAATTTTATCACTGACATTACTACACTCCTCACTCATCTGTATACACTATCACCAAATGTGATTCTCTTAGGAGATTTTAATGTGCACATGGACAATATCAATAACTCACTCACCAAAGACTTTACCTCCTGTCTGGACAGTTTTGGTTTTCAACAGTTTGTCAACTTTCCTACACACAGTAAAGGACATATTCTGGACTTGATCTGCTCTATAGGATTATCACCAACAAACTGTAAAACCGATCTCCTACCATACACAGATCATCTATTGCTTTCATTCAATGTTAACATGTCCTTTTTCAAATCCAACCCACAACGCATTATACATTTCTGCAAAATCAAGGACATTAACTCGGACAATTTAGAATCACTTATCAACAACCTCCCCAGTACTGATTGTCTTTCTACAAACAAGTTTTTGACACACTACAATACAAACCTACATAACATTCTCAATACCCTGGCCCCACTCAAAACCCGATCTGTCTCCTTCAACCAAACAGCACCCTGGTTTACCCCTACCCTCAGACAACTTAAATCAAAAGGCCGTCAACTTGAAATATTATATAGAAAAACTGGACTCGCTATTCATAAAGAAATGTACGCTACCCACTTCCTCCATTACAAGCACTCAATATCCAAAGCCAAATCAACAATCCATCTTAATCCAGAAGCTCCTATCTTTCTGACCGCACCCAGTTTATCCAGCTCAAATGTTTTAGATCTCACCCCTTTCCCCTCACTTCAGGTGTTCCTCAGGGTTCTGTCCTTGGCCACTTGCTGTTTCTAATCTATCTTCTTCCCCTTGGTAATATCTTCAGGAAACATCACATTCACTTTCACTGCTACGCGGATGACACCCAGCTCTACATCTCTACCAAACCTAACACCATACTTCCACCATCCTCCCTAACTAACTGCCTGCAGGAATTAAATTCTTGGTTCACCTCAAACTTCCTCAATCTGAATAGCAATAAAACTGAACTCCTCCTCATTGGCACCAAATCCACCCTTAACAAAATAAACAATTTCTCCATTCCCTTCGACAGCTCTTCCATCTCCCCCTCCCCGCAGGTCAAGAGTCTGGGTCATCCTTGATAGCACCCTCTCCTTCACCTCACATATCAACCACATCACTCGTTCTGCATATTATCATCTTAGAAACATCCGCGGCTCCTCTCTTCTCTCACTCCTCAGTCCACTGCTATACTTGTTCACACCCTCGTCACCTCGCGACTCGATTACTGTAAATTGACCGGTCGGTCTCCCTCAAAAAAACCCTCCATAAGCTTCAGCTGGTCCAAAATTCAGCCGCCCGCATTATCACACTCACACCATACATAAACCATATTACACCTGTCCTCCAACATCTCCACTGGCTCCCCATTTTACACCACATTCAATATAAAATCCTGCTCCTCACATTCAAATCCATCAATAACCTAGCCCCTCCATACCTATCTGATCTCATCCATATTCCTATACCTGTCCGCTCTCTTCGTTCCTCCTCCTCTCTCCTCCTCTCTGTCCCCCCTGCTCGCATCGTCACCATGGGAAATAGAGCCTTCAGTCGCTCTGCTCCCCAGCTCTGGAACACACTCCCCGCTGACCTTCGTAATACAGACTCATTAACACATTTCAAATCGAGCCTCAAAACACATCTGTTTAGACAAGCCTATTCAGTCGGACCATAAAGCCATTATTTTTATTTATTTTTTTGTTGTTGTATTTTTTCTTATTTTATTTGATGTTGTTTTTAACATTGTATTTGTGATTTTAACTGCTTGTTGTAAGGTGTCCTTGAGTTTCGAGAAAGGCGGCCACAAATAAAATGTATTATTTTTATTATTATTAATATTAATTTACCGGTCGATCTACGTTACAACCCTCATCTAAGGTCACGAGCTATGGGTCGTGACCGAAAGAATGAGATCCCGGATACAAGCGGCCGAAATGAGTTTTCTCCGCAGGGTGTCCGGGCTCCCCCATAGAGATAAGGTGAGAGGCTCGGTCATCCGGGAGGGGCTCAGAGTCGAGCCGCTTCTCCTCCACATTGGGAGGAGCCAGATGAGGTGGCTTGGGCATCTGATTCATGCCTCCTGAGCGCCTCCCTGGTGAGGTGTTCCGGGCATGTCCCACCGGGATGAGACCCAGAGGATGCCCCAGGACACGCTGGAGAGACTATGTCTCCCAGCTGACCTGGGAACGCCTCGGGATCCCCCAGGGAGAGCTGGAAGAAGTAGCTAGGCAGAGGGAAGTCTGGGCTTCCCTGCTAAAGCTGGTGGCCCCGCGACCCAGCCCCGGATAAGCGGTAGAAGATGGATGGATGTTTTGCTGGTTAAAGTTTTTTTTAATATTGTGCTCCTGATATAATGTTGATTAGTTTGAATGCATTATTACTTATTGATTTTATGTAATTTAATTTTTCAGTTTTGTATGGTTTGACATGGTCAGTCAAAAAATATTTATTGTTAAAATAAGGATTTAATGTTATTTTTGAATTTCAGATGCACTTTAAATCTTTTCTGTTCCAGTTACTATAGCTATTCTTTGTTGTAAGTTGGTCCATAAAGTCGGTTCATATTTCTTTCTTTTTTGATTCTATTATACGTTAATAAGGATACAGTGTACAAACATGCAAGGATGTACCGTACTTAAAACAATTTTATAGACAAATGATACTATTTACAGTTGTGCGGGGGGGGGGCATGACAGAAAGTAATTGTGAACCACTGGTTTACAGTATGTCACGTGAAAGGTTACCGCTAAAATGAAACCCAGCAGCTAGCAAAATGAATTAAAAAAACAAAACGTCTTTGGAAAGTTTCTTTGGGAAGAGGAAAAGGCCGAGCCAGGAGACGGAAGAGGAGCCGACGAATTTCAAGAAAAAGAAGGCTGCATTTAATAGACAGTATCAGGAGTCCTACTTAAAATATGGATTTATCTCAACAGGAGATAGCCACGCACCAAGCACTCTCTACATAATATGCGGTGATGGTGAGTTGTATTTTGTATGCACTTTGTATTTGTGGTATATCTTATTTTGAAGGCACGTTTGAACATTACCATACCGACCAGAGAGTGTTGTGGCCAGATAGAACGTTCCTCGTGCTTAATATGTTTCAAAAACACCATAGTTTTCCTGCCGGCCATATCATATTATTTTGTTGTATTTATCTGTCACATCTTAAAGGCCGGTCCATGAAAATATTGTCTGACATATTGTCTGTGGGACAAAAAAGGTTGGGGACCACTGGTGTCGATGAGTCATGTAGACTCATATGAAGTAGCACAACTCTAATTGCCCCACGGGGATAAATAAAGTTTTCTGAATCTGAACAATTCATTCTATGGCATGTGCTGCAATGTGCTACAATGGAGTGCATGACTTAATCTGCTCATAACCCAGAATTGAATTACATGCCATTACAGGAGCCTAGTACTGCCTCTCTGAAAAACTGAATCAATTGGGTGAGACAGGAGTGATAATTTTACAGTTTGAGCCCTGCGAGTCCCAGGGACTCGTTGATCAGAAAGGTATGAGTCCCATTATGCATTTAGAGTGTCCCAAATTTCGAATTCTGAAATGGTCTACTTATTCAATTGCATATGATAATAACACAAACAACAACAATATACATTGATAATAGGTTTATTTCTTATAAACTAATGCAAAAATTTTAATGATTCAGGCATACAAGATTTGCTGAGAAATAGGTTCGTATGGGGTTTCATCCCATGGTTCAGTCTTTGAGTTAATAAATTCTCCTCTCTTTACTCCGCTTCCAATGATGCAAGGCTTTCTCAAAGTCAACTTATCATCGCGAAAAACTATTCAACGTTAGCTGTTTATCACTGTGATATGTGGAGCAGCTGGAGCTCTGGTGCGGCCGACACAACCTCGGGCTGAACACGCTCAAGACTGTAGAGATGATCGTGGACTTCAGGAAACATTCTTCTCCTCAGTTGCCCCTCACACTATCCAACTGCCCTGTGTCAACCGTCGAGACCTTCAAGTTCCTGGGAATCACAGTCTCCCAGGACATGAAGTGGGAAGCCAACACCATCTCCATCCTGAAAAGGGCCCGGCAGCGGATGTACTTCCTGAGGCTGCTGAGGAACCATGGCCTGCCACAGGAAGTGCTACAACAGTTCTACACGGCAGTCATCGAATCAATCCTGTGTTCTTCCATCACGGTTTGGTTTGGGGCCGCCACAAAAAAGGACAAAATCCGATTTCAACGGACAGTTAGGACGGCAGAAAAAATCGTTGGCACCGCCCTACCCACTCTTGAGGACTTGCACACTGCAAGAATCAAGACAAGGGCACGGAAAATCCTCCTGGATCCCCCGCACCCTGCCCACCACCTTTTTCAGCCACTCCCCTCAGGCAGACGCTACAGATCCATGCGCAACAAATCCAGCAGACACTTAAACAGCTTCTTCCCTCTAGCCATTAACTCCTTAAACAGTCACTGACATAGTCACTATTCTTGCACCACAAAATGGTACTACAAAACTACTGGTTACTCTAAAATGGTTCAATGATTTTGTTGTTTACGATGATACTAGTGCAGCGTGTTATACCGGAGACAAATTCCTTGTGTGTTCTACATACTTGGCCAATAAAGATGATTCTGATTCTGATCTTTGCAATAAACTTTCGCAACACTTGTTCACAACACTTGTTTTAACGTTACATAACTTGGCAATCGTCTGCTTCCCGCGAGGTGAAGGCCGACCTCGCTAATTTCGTCTCGCGAGGACGGAAATCTCGTCACGCGAGATCAAAACAACAATGGGGGCGATGGTCAAACTGCGATCGTTGCTGGGGAAAAAAGATTTACCGTAGTTTTTTTTTTGTTTTGACTGAGAAATTTCCTTGCGTCCCAAAAACGCACATTATTTGTAACTGTGTGTCGCGGGAAAATTATGCGTCTAGGACGCAGGACGCAGAGGTAAGGAGATGGCTTAGACAGTACATTACGTAAGTACTTTCTTAGTGTTTAGTGAGCCGTTAGGAAACTCTGGACAGAAGTGTTGAATTAAGTGTTTCCAAAACTCTGTTAGCATTTGAATGCCAACAGGACATGTGTTGTTTTTTTTTGTCTTGTGTTATGTCGAAATTATCCCAGTTATGTGCACTTCAGAATCAATCAATGTGTAATGATGTGTTCACCTTACTCATAGTGACTTAATTAAAACAGCTGACCGGTAGCCACTTGTTACTGGGCCGAACATATATACTCTGTGGATTTTTTGGGGGAGGGGGCGGCGGGCATATATGCCCAAATCATCAGGCGGAACTGTTTGTCAGTCAACTTGGCCTTCAGATTAATCACGCCATGGGTACATATGAGGATGTGGCGTTGAAAATAAATGAAGATATGTCTATGAAACGACTGAAACTCAGCAATTGATATCAAAGCCCATTTATATTTTTCCTGTGCTGCCCACCATTATGGTCCATGCTCCTCTGGACCCTTGTGTGTTGAAAGAAGTGCTTCGAGAGGACAAGATCTGCAATTTCACCCATAATCATAGCCACACAGCCTTGCAGCTGTATCCGAGACCCGTGACCAGCAAGATGCCCTGAGGCTCTTCCGCTGGTTGGGCTGCTTTTCTGTGAGCTTTTTTTCCATTACAAGGGTAAAATGGAGAGGCCGGGGCATTCCACTAAAACGCTGTTAAGTGTTATTTCAAAAACACAGGCAGTATTTTTGATGACTGGAGCCTGAATAGAAAAATATAAAGGCTGTTTCCATACGGTGGTTCTGGTTCATCCTGACCTTAACTTGCTGGAACAGAAACACAAATGGGATTGTCAGCTCACCTTTCTGGTTGTCTTCCTTTCTTATCGTCATCTTTTGAAGTCACAGTTTATTTGCAAATACAAACAATGTATATTTGATCGTTTATTTGCCATTCAATCGGTTGTACATGAATGTCTCACCAAGTGTCAGCAGTCAGGAGATAATTTAATTTATTTTATTTTTTTATAAGGCAAATCTTACCTGCGGGCAAACTGGAAGTTAGAAGAGCCACTGGCAGAGACATTTCTGGGGCTTTCTGAAGGACTGCTGCCAGCTAAAGAAACACACTTAGTTATAAACTTAAAACTTTCAAACTTCTAATAATTAACCAAAGTGAACCGTCGTTATGATCTGACCGATTATTCGGCCGGGTATTGTGTTGGCCAACGTTAGGCCTTTTCAAATTAACTAGAATTACAAGGATTTTTTTCAATTAAACATCGACATAATCTTACTTTCTCATGCCACAGTAAATGTTGTCTCATTGGTATGAGTAAAATGTTAAGGACATGCATGAGTGACAGACCGTTATACTATGAGAATTACATCCTTCTCCATCTATGCCGATTAAGATATGATGCCTCGAAGAAAAATTGTGTCTTCCATTTCTGTTGAACTCGCTCTCTGCACATCATACATTTCAAAAGCAACTCTTGTCAAAGATGAAATGTTTTATTTTGACAAGTAAAAAGGCGTCTCTGGTTTTTGTTTTGAAGCAAATTCATGTTTTACCAGTAACTTTATTCATCATGTTGTTTATGTTCAACATACATCGATGGCTTCAATCTAAAGCTAAATTATTCACCGACTGCTGCTGTTATGTACAGCTGCTTAATAAATGCTCCAAAACATTAGAAAGCTCTGTTTGTATTCATTCGACTGAGTGTCAACTAGGTGTCGAACCAAGTAGTTGACATTACCGAACCAAGTAGTTGACATTACCGCTGCTCAATGTCAATTATAACTTGAAGATGATTAATTGCCAATAACATGTTTTGACATGAACAACATGGATGTCTCACCGAGATCAAAGTGAGAGAGCGAGCTCATGTTTTGGAAGCAAAACCGTGCAAAGGCCAGGTAACAAATGAAACAAATATACTGCAAAAAATAAATAAATAAAAACCAAGGGAACGCAATGTAACTGTTCCCTTCATTTCTATTATAAATTACACCCCATATTAATCGTTGACAAAATGTGAAGTTGTTCAAGCCCTAATTCAAACCAGTGGAGGCTGTAAATGATGCAAAACCTCCTCAAACGATAGGACCTTTTATGTCATTCACGACGATCGTGGTGTCAGAATAACAGATATCATTCTGTGACTTGCCCAGGGCGAGATCGTCACACTACAAATCCATCACTGGCCAGTCCTCACCCAGTCGTCACGTGCTTCTGTCGAGATTGTGTCTATTGGCGCAGGTCCGGAACAAGCAGTTTCAAGACTTAGGATTTCAAGGTAGAGTTTGAAACTCGGGTTCGAGTTTCAAAGTATGGTTTGTAACTTGGATTAGAGTTTCAAATTTGGGTTAGAAACTTGGGTAAGGGTTTCAAAGTGTAAACTACCTTTCTAGTTAGCAAATACAGCATCAGTTGAAATATTAAGTACACTTTCCAATATTTTCCCTTTTCTTCAAGTCACTTTTGACCGATTGTGTGATGAAGCGAAAAGCATGTCACTACTTCACCAGCATGCTCTCGCTCTCTTTTCCTTCTGAAATATTAGGCACGCTCCGGCATCAGCACTCAGCATGATCACTCGCCAAAAGCACAAGCCATGCGCCCGTATCCCGCGGTCCTGTTTCTCTGCTGCCTGGACCCTTTTCTCTTTTTTCCACCTGTATCGTCAGACCGTGCTCTGGACTGTGGCATTCGATGATCGGCCGGGGTCTGGTCGGTGTCAGACTTGCAGTGCAGACACTCCCCCACTCCAAGACACAGAACCAATTTATGAGACCACGTCGGATAATCTGACGTTGCGATCATCATGAGTCACAGTGATAATTTTACAGTTTACCACCAGCGAGTCCCATTATGCATTTCGAGAGTCCCAAATTTTGAATTCTGAAATGGTCTACTTATTCAATTGCATATCATACGATAATAACACAAACAACAACAATATACATTGATAATAGGTTTATTTCTTATAAACTAATGCAAACATTTTAATGATTCAGGCATACAAGATTTGCTGAGAAATAGGTTCGTATGGGGTTTCATCCCATGGTTCAGTCTTTGAGTTCATAAATTCTCAACATATATATACAATTATAAATAAATCCTGCAAAATTTTAAATAATTCAGTAGCAGGCTTGAGGATGTCAGAAATTCACGGTTACTGTTTTTCGCTTCCGTCGGATTACCCAATGGGAAACCACGGTAACTAATTTTGGGTTCCGTAAACGTTCATCATGGGAACCCATTTTTCTATTTTGACTGATATTCATAATCAAGAATTCTGAAACTCAAAAGTATAATGTTTCAAGGGTAAATTTTTGAATGATGGACAGTCCCTCCCACCCTCTCCAGCCCGCCCTGACAGCACTAGGTTGCTCCTTCAGCCAGAGACTGTTACACCCGCGCTGCAATAAGGAGAGATACCGACGCTCGTTCCTACCGACTGTTGTCAGGCTGCTGAATAAAAATAACAATAATAATAATCATAATAATTAAGGATGTGAATAAACTATTGTAAAAATCACTGCGATTTATCCATTTTGTATTTAAATTGCACTTAATTGAACGGTGTTTGTTGTTTCTTCTTTCTACCTACATTCTTGCTGCTAGAGGCTCTAAATTTCCCCAGTGTGGGACAAATAAAGGATATCTTAAGAAAACTATGCATTAACAATGAACATTCCATCAGTAGTTGTCTACTCCATGTTTATTCAATAAAATAAATGGATCAAAATATGTTGTACTCCTATTGCATCATGAATACAACATACCACAAAATCACAGTATTTTTTCCAGTCTCACACTGCAAAGATTAATTTACTGGTAATCATTAATACAAAATATAAGTATTGATGTGGCTTGACATCCTCTTCCCAAGACGATGCATGTGTAATCTACTATCAATTTGACGAAAGAATCTAACACACGTCATCATAAATTCTACCAACAGTTAACATGAGCATTACTACACGTTGTGACGAATGTTTCATTCCTAAATTTTCATAGCGATTAGCCTATACAGTGATTCATCGCTATTTTGCGGTTCGTTTATCGCGGCTTCAGTGCATCGCGGATTTTTTTCAAACATATTCATAAAAAAACTTCAGCGAGGAACAACGAAAGTTAGCAAAACAACAGTGAGTCACACAGAGCAATATATACAGTAACGTGGGGTGGGGGGGGGGTTGAGAAGATGCAGCAAAGCCATGTTGATTGGCTGTGCATCTTCTTTCTCTCTTACCACGTGGGTTACTGTGTGTGCGTGTGCTTGTGTGCGAGCGTGGTGCCCGTGTGGCAGAGAGAGAGAGAGAGAGAGAGAGAGAGAGAGAGAGAGAGAGAGAGAGAGAGAGAGAGAGAGAGAGAGAGAGAGAGAGAGAGAGAGAGAGAGAGAGAGAGAGAGAGAGAGAGAGAGAGAGAGAGAGAGAGAGAGAGAGAGAGAGAGAGAGAGAGAAAGGGCTTATATTATCTGCCGTTGTTATTATAAGCCTTATAAGAAATAAAGCTGGTCTCATCCATCCTTAATTGACAAATCATAAACATGGCTGCGGGATGCTGCGTGTCTCTCTCTCTTTCTTTCTCTCTCTCTCTCTCTCTGTCTCTCTTGCTCTCTCAGTTTTTTTTTGTTTTGTTTTGACTGAGAAATTTCCTTGCATCCCAAAAACGCACATTATTTGGAACTGTGTGTCCCGCGGCAAAATTGTGCGTCTAGGACACGGGAGGCAGAGGTAACGAGATGGCTGCAAGTCATGTAGTCTGAGTTCAGCATTAGGAGATCATTTGACTTCTTGATGCAATTTAGTTCGATCACATTGGGATACACCGACAGGAAATAAACAAAATAACACTACAGGGCAAATACTGACAATCTTGTGACATTCCCCACCAAAACGAGCATTGCTTCAAAGCTTTGAAAGTGTTTGCCCCCTTCATGATTTCTTTGCTAATTTGACACATTTAAAGGTTTCCCGTCATTAAATTAGAATATTAGTCAAAGAAAACAAACATAAACACAAAATGCACTTTTGAAATGAAGGGTTTCATGATTGGAGGAGGAAAAAAAAACAAAAACACAGTATATGGCCCTGTGTGAAAAAGTGTTTTGCCCCTAAATGCTGGTTGGGCCACCTTCAGCAGTTTCAATTCAAATCAAGCATTTTCAATAACTGGCGATGAGTCTTTGAGTCTTTCACATGTCGGTGGGGATATTTTGTCCCATTCTTCCTGACAGAACAGAATTGCTTTAGTTCAGCAACCCTGGAGGGTTTTCAAGCATGTATGGCTTTTAGACTACACAATTTCAACCAGATTCAAGTCTGGACCTTGACTTGGCCATTCCAAAACCTTGATTTTGTGTTTTTTTAAGACATTCAGAACATGACTTGATGTTTTGATGTTTTCCCTTTTTGATAATTTTTGTGATGCAGAACTTAAATACGCTACAGCTCGAGGTCACAAATGAATGGCCAAACATTTGCTCTCAGGATTTTTTGGCAAAGAGCAGAAATCTTGGTTCCATCAATCACAGCAAATCATCCGGGTCCTGAAGTAGCAATGCAAAACCAGACCATCACACAACCACTGTGTTAGGGTATGTGTAGACGGTTCTTTTTCTGAAATGCAACTGTTGTTTTGTCAGTCCAAAGATGACTCTCCCACTAGTCCTGAGAATCCTTCAGATGTGTATTGCAAAAGTAAGACGAGCCTTTATGTTCTTTTTGGTCAGCAGTGATTTTGGTCTTGGAACTCTGCCATGAATGTCATGTTTACCCAGTTTCCTACTCATTGTTGACTCATGAACACTGCCGAACCTTAAGTAAGGCTAGTGAGGCCAGCAGTTCTTGAGACATTGTTCTGGGCTGTTTTGTGACCTCCTGGATGAGTCCTCGCTGGGATCTTTGGGGTCATCTTTGTAAGCTGACCATTCCTGGGCAGGTTCATCACTGCTACATGCTTTCTCAATTTGTGCAAAAAGGCTCACAATGTGATTGGTTGTCGTACTAAGGTTTTAGGTATTACTTTGCAGCCCTTTCCAGACTGATGGTTGTCAATAGGTTTTTCTCATCTCTTCTATAATTTCATTGGATCATGGCATTTTGTTGCAGCTTTTTCAAATCCTTTGCAATTACTTTTTCACACAGTTGGATAATTTTGAAGATATTTTTTCCCCTAAATAAGAAAAGCACCTTTTATGCTTAATTTAGATTATCTTCATCTGATCTTTACATCTATATATATATATTGCGCGTCGTCCCGCACGCGGTCTGTCCTTCCGTCTGTCCCTTTTCAAAACGTACCTACTTCACCGCGCCGCTGCGCACCGCCACTGCGCCGCTCAGGCAGTGGCTCACTACGATCGCGCGGGCATCTTAGCGAAAAAATGTTGTCTACCCACAAGCATTGCAATGAAATTGTTAGTTATTTAGTAGAGCTAAACATCTCTTTATTTTCGCGATAAGCAATGAAGATGAACAAAAAGTTGAACCAAGCAACAACACTTTTGTGGGCCGAAGGCCCACCTTACCACCCTTCCGCAGGAACTAGCTGATGAGCCGCCCGGAGGGCGGCGAACCACCACCTTACCAGCCTTCCGCAGGAACTAGCTGATGAGCCGCCCGGAGGGCGGCGAACCAGCTAGTCTTTTTGATCATTATAAACAGTGAAGTGGGGAAACGATGCAAAACAAAAAAACAAAGAAGCTTCCGGGGGCAAATACTTTTTCATGGCAATGTATATGGATATCCTGCAATGAGCGACAACCTTCATCATCATGCACACAGTTCATCAAATGACACTGCCAAGCAACAATTACTCAGATGGCACCTAAGTGTCAACACACAAGTACCTGTGGCAAGTGGGAGAGGTGAAAGCGGTCGTGAGAGCGTGGGCGAAGGGGTCCCGACCGCCAAACTCCTCCTCTTGTTGTTACGGGCACTGTGAGAGGAGTAAAACAAATTTAAAAGCGAAAAATCGAAAGGCGCTACTTTTGAAAGGCGCTTCCACAAACACGATCTGTGCAGAATTCAAGCACAATGTGCACTCGTTTGGACGAATAGGTACCATATCTGAAGAACATACATGAGGATATGACCAACAGTAAACAATGTCACACACATACTGATTCAATTTGATTAAACAGCCAGAAGTGTTCCCATAACTGGATTGAAGCTAGAGCACCAAATCCTACCAAAAAAAAGCCTTGTCTGACATTTTGAGGAGGCCAGATGCATTGACTTGCATGACACCACTGTGCACTCTCTCCATAGCATTGCTCATCCATCAGGATGGATGAACAGAACATTTCTAAACTAAATGAGGTCTGGATTGTGTCGGCTGAACTGAACTCCGGCGCACAATTGTCAAGGTGAAATGTCTTCAACAAGCAAGGAGAATCTGGTTGCCGCAACTTAACTTGTGCGGATTACCATGACCTGCATTTATATAAATTGACTGAACTCTGTCCATCAACCTTTTTGAAGCAGAGAGCTACTTCTTGGGTATGAATTAATGTGAAAGGCTACCAGTTCGATGTTCAAATTACCTTCAATAATGTTGCTGGTGTATGTCAATGACATTCATAGATGTGAAGACACGGATCATATTCATGATTTCGATCGATCAGTAGCTCACAGACTGGTCCCAAGTCACTCGCGAGGAGTGTCGGGGGAATATGGGGGGAAAAAAAAATTGTGTGTGTGTGTGTGTGTGTTCTTGTGATCGATTACAGTGATCCCTGCTATTTCGCGGTTTGTTTTTCGCGGCTTCGGTGCACCGCAGATTTTTTTTAATGCATAATATATATATACTAGCTGGTTCGCCGCCCTCCGGGCGGCTCATCAGTTACTTCCTGCGGAAGGCTGATAAGGTGGTGGTTCGCCGCCCTCCGGGCGGCTCATCAGCTAGTTCCTGCGGGATGGCTGGTAAGGTGGGCCTTCGGCCCACAAAAGTGTTGTTGCTTGGTTCAACTTTTTGTTCATCTTCATTGCTTATCGCGAAAATAAAGAGATGTTTAGCTCGACTAAATAACTAACAATTTCATTGCAATGCTTGTGGGTAGACAACATTTTTTCGCTAAGATGCCCGCGCGATCGTAGTGAGCCACTGCCTGAGCGGCGCAGTGGCGGCGCGCAGTGGCGGCGCGCAGCGGCGCGGTGAAGTAGGTACGTTTTGAAAAGGGACAGACGGAAGGACAGACCGCGTGCGGGACGACGCGCAATGTATATATAGATATATTTTTGGGAGTTCGCAAAAATCCGTGTCTAAGTGTTGTTTACTATGCGTGCGAGTGTGTGCGCACTCTGCTCAAGCGGAAGGTCCACGCGGGGCATGTGAGTGTGCGTGCACGCAAGGGCCACGCAGGTGAGTGTATGTGTGTTGCTTAGAGAAAGAGAGAGGAGACTTATAAGAACAAAAGCAGGTCTCTCCATCCTCAATTGTCTAAACAACCTTTATTGACTAATCATAAACACATCTACTGCACTGGTGGGATCGTTGGCCTGTGTGTGTGTGTGTGTGTGTGTGTGTGTGTGTGTGTGTGTGTGTGTGTGTGTGTGTATGTGTGTGTGCGCGCGCGTTTTGCTCAAGTGCAAAGACCCACGTGTGGCATTTTTTAAAATATATATGTTAATTGTTGCTACTTCGCGGACTTTCGTTTATCGCGGGTGGTTTTGGTCCCCATTAACTGCGATAAACGAGGGATTACTGTATATATTTTTGTGTTAGTGTACACTGCACCCAAGGCATCCTATCAGTTTAACGTTCACAAAAAAAGTATTTAAAAAATAAAATAAAAAAGCAAGTCACCTTTAACCTACGGAAGCACCTGACCTGCATCACTGGAAGTGGTTAGCGGTCGGCAGTCTGCAATTGCAACTTGCGATCACAGCTGTTGCGATGTTTGGGTTTTTCGTTGGTTCTTTTTTTTTTGTTTGCATTACTCTCATTCAAAGTTTGTTTATCTGCAATGGCACTGGCAAAGAATGGCAATCTTGGAGCACCAGGAGAGGCATTTTCAAACTGTACATCTGAGTTATAGGCTAGTGATGTACATGCAGTTAACACGCTGCAAAAGTGCATCCCAAGCCTCCACACCAGGTTTCTACGAAGGTAGGCAGTGATTTCCTTTGCACAAACTCTTGTATCGACTTTATTTTTCTGTTTCGTGCGTATGCCCGTGTGGTATCGGGTCGAGATTGGCTGCTTGAAAAGTAGCTCTTTGGTCAAAAAAGGTTGGGCAACCCTGATCTAAACCATGAACTACATCAACTGTAAGTCCTAACATGTTACAACCATTAAACAGCAACTCCGATAATAATTAACAGTACTACACGAGCCTCCATGCAATTCTAAATAGACTTTTTATGCATATTTTACCTCCAAAATGTTGATTGTTTTCTAAATTGTACCGATGTTGTACTATTTCCCCTCCCAATAAATTGTCGCGTCAACTCGGATTAATCCTGAAGATATTGATGCTATTTCCCTATTTCTCTTTGACAGATGATGAAAAATAATTAAGAGGATGTGAAAGTCAGTCACGCTTGACATTTCTGGGTCGCCGCTGACGCTGAGGCAGATTAACACACTCGGGGAAAGCGCTACACCGGGGTGAGGTGGTGCTATAAGCATACCTGTCAACTTTTCGGAGCGCCAACCTGTATAAACTACCCAAAAAATCCTTATAACATACCAAAGCATTTTATATGTCAAAATAACAACAACAAAAACCCACGAAATTTTCAATTATATTTATTGTAGATCTCCATAATACAATGTCTGGTTAATGTCTAATCATCATTCTACTTAGTTGCTTTACTGTGCTCAGAGGTGTATTCCTGCGTTACTTTTTTCGCCAACTCCAAAATCATTTAGAGTTTGTGAGAAAAAAAAACACGGAAATTTTCAGAATCCGTATGATTTTTGCGATACGGCCATAATATCCGTATGAACTATGGCTAAACCGTATGAGTTGACAGGTATGTATAAGATAACTTTATTTGTCCCACACTGGGGAAACTTGCAGTCTACAGCAGCAAAATTGGGGGGGATAGGGTAGAAAACAAAAAACAAGAGCTTCATCAGAAATCTTTGCACCTCCAGTTATACCCCAACATCATTATTTTATATTATAATCTAAAATATGTTTACTTATGCAATATTTTTCCCAGCTCTCCAATGTATCAGTCAAGCCCGACCTTTAGTCGCAGGAGAGAAAAAACCCTGTCCCTGCACACAATTGCATATTTACTATGCCACCAAAGAACTGAAATGGGCAAAGGCACTCCAGTGACAGAAAAGAGAAAAGATCCACTTTTGACTTCAACTTAAAACCATCTGCAGCTCAACGCACAAACATTGCCTTCAGGGGTGCCCAAACTAACCTCCCGGGATCTACCCTTACTGGCACCCACACGCGCACATACACACACACACACGTGCGCGCACACACACTAAGGGTGTGGAAAATAATCGATATTAATCGATACATCGATGCACACGTGCGCGATGCGACTGCATCGGCTCATTCACTGGGTACGACGCGATTCACGGGTGAAATTGAGATTCATCACGATGCATTGGTGGGTATCAGTAAAATCCGATTCAAGCGTTTTATTCATGTTAAACGTCTCCTAAGTGCCCTTTCCTAGGCGCAATGAATGCACCATCATTGTTTTGCGTTTTGTGTTGAATACGGACGGTAGCCGTGCGTCACATACAGTCCAGTACACAACTGGCGAAACACGATGTAAGTTCGCGCAAGCAGCAGCGAGGAAACTACTGTATTTAATGCTTCCGCAACATTCAGATCTTATGTTTGGAAATACTACGGCTTCGAAAAGAAAGACGGAAAGATTGATAAAAGCTCCGTAATTTGCAAAGAATGTCGCACTACGAAGCCATACAACGGCAGCACCACAAATATGCAGACCACTTAAAACGATGGCACCAGATCACCGACAAGTTTCCCGCCCCCTCCCCGGCCCTCCCCGTCCAGTTCCTCGTTGGACACCGGAGAAACTCTTGGCAAACCAGGTCAGGATAAAAAAAAAAGCCTCTTATTTTGGGGGTCCCCTTGCATCTCACTGTGACCGCGCAAGGAAAAACTATATATGGATGACTCTTTTGGACATTTCATTTTGACACTCAGTGAGAGTGGTCTGTGTACGGTACAATACACACAGCAGCTTTGAGGCTGTGACTGCCACATTGTTTCAATTATGTTTTTTTTCTGTCCTATGGAGATGGTTATTTTATATAAGACACTCAGTGAGTAGTCCGTTTGTGTTTACACTACAGCAACAGCAGGTGCCAAATTTTTTACATTTTCTTTGCACAAAACCCAATTGTGAAAGGGCTTAAATAAGTTGTTTTACACGTTCTACTGTTTATAAGGAATAAAGTGGTTTACTTTTTGCAATACCATACTGAATTCCATCTTTTTTTAAACTTTTTTTCTTTGCGTATTTGCATCATGTTTAATTGCACAATATCACAAAAAATTGCACAGTATCGTATCACATCGATTTGAACTAAATGTGTATCGCGTCGTATCACATCGTGAAGACTGTGAAACGTATCGCATCGTGTCGCCAGAAAATTCCATGTATCGTTTAAGTATCGCATCGCTGGTAGTGCATAGAGATGTGTATCGAATTGTCCTCAGTGCTGAGATTCACATCCCTAACACACACACGCGCGCGCACATGCGCACACACACGCGCGCGCACGTACACACACACACACACACACACAGAGGCATGTGATGCACTTTTGCAGCCTGTTAACTATCGTAGCTCGCGCGTACTGTTTTAAAGTGATTCCCTGGGCCCTCCTAGATTCCTATTCTTTGCCCCTGCCCTCGGTGAGTTGTACACGAAGCAAACTCTGAATGAGAATAATGACGATAAAAGATAGAGCGCAACAGCTCTGATCACAAGCTGCAATTGCAGACTGCTGAGCGTTAAAAAACTTCCGGTGACATAATCACGTGCCACCGTAAATTCAAGATTTACCTGCTTTATTTTATTTTTTAAATATTTATTTGTGAAAATGAGACTTTGTGAAAATGAGATGATTAGGGTGCAGCGTACATTAACACAAAAAAATTCTAACATGTACAAAGACACACAAATGGTTGTTTGTTTGTTTTTTTGTCCTCGACACTCCTCGGATCTACTTGGGACCTATCTTAGATCTACCGGTAGATCAGGATCGACGTAATGGGCACCCCAGCCTTCCGTTTAATTGTTCCAAGAATATCAAATCAGCACAAAGGGATGAGAGTATCATTGTGATGGGTATGATTTCAACTATTGATATATACAGACTGCGATTGGCTGGCAACCGATTCAGGGTGTCCCCCGCCTACTGCCCGAAGACAGCTGGGATAGGCTCCAGCACCCCCCGCGACCCTAGTGAGGATCAAGCGGCTCGGAAGATGAATGAATGAATGATATATACAGACAATTATAATCACGCTTGGGGGAGCATTAATTACTCACAGAAATTCCCTATACCAAGATCGTCTCAGTCCATCGTACTATACTACATAAATAATTTTATTTCTTCATATTCTTTTAAACAATAAAGTGTTATTTTTTTCCTAATTTACAGAAACATCACAAAACATTTTTTGTGTTTTTTTTCCAGAGGCCGACCGTCATTTGGCAGAGTTTTTGCTTGGATTTATGAGTCCAAATTTGAGATTCACACACTGTATGGTGGCAGCATCAGATAGAATACTGTACATGACTTCAGTTTGTGTTTATTGTCAAGCTAAACATGAAAGAATGTGAATTCAATATTGTGTATTTAAAATAACCACAATCTAGCCTCTAGTCTACTAATTAAGGCTAATGCAAACATAGGAAATGATAAAACTTTGACACAGCTGTGCCATAATCCTTTGAGTAAAAGATATTTGACAAAAAAATGGTGCAGCAACACATGCGGACAGATATCAGTCAAAGTCATGTTAATCCTCTGCAATAAACGCCTATACAAATCCCACTTAAATTCGAGGCAAGGCCCAGCGCACTGCCATTCATTTCAATGTGTTGTTGGTGTGGCCAAGAAATGTATTCAACTTGAATCTCAAGGCCTCATAGTACATATGAGTTGAGTTGCAGGAGAATTAAGAGTGCAAATCAAGGTAATACTGTATTAGTTTTGCTTACAATTCTTGTATCATATGGTTTTTTATATTGTGGGGATGCCCAATAAAATGGCCGGTGAGAGTATGACTCACTCCTACAGAACAACAGTTATCAGCAACAGCGTTTGTCAATACGAATCCATCCATCACCGGTATTCCACTGAAAGCCTCTATATTGGTCAAGGGACATAAGGCAACCACAATCAAGGTTAGACTCGATAGGAACACAACAAGCTCGTTTTACAGGACAACCCAGGACATATACGCTCTGTTTCTTGGGGAGAGCTAATTCCATCTCACAGAGGGGAGCTAACATCGAAATAGCACCGATCGATCAGCACTGGTACTTAGTGGCATTTTATGCGACAGATGGGTGTGAACGCAGACATTTCTCAACTCGGGCGAATTCAACAGCCACACAGAATGTAAGAATACTGCAGCAGCCATCACAAAACGGTTCCAACACACAGCTAATAGCATAGCATTTTGTAAATTTCCCCAGTGTGGGACGAATAAAGGATATCTTATCTTATCAATATCATTTTACCCTTTGGTTCTTTTCATCATGGCCCCGGTAACAAAACTAGTTTTGTAGCTCGGTAGAACCGTCCAGTAGTGGTTTTGGTCAGCCATGCTTGCAATGGCTGTCACCGATAAAGGCAATCCAGATAAGAAAGTTGTCCTTGTCCTCTACAGCCAGCGGCTCATGCCAGATATTCTCCCCCGGGAGGGGCTCCACTGGAGCCAGTTATCTTAGCTTGGTTAGTCGGCAACGTCCGAAGGCACAAATTCGGTCGTTCAGCATCGATAAAAACTCAGCCCCGAACCGCAGCTCGCCAGCTCGGTCATGACGAGTCGCTTCTATGGCCATCCCCGTTCTTCGAGGTCTCCCCTTGTCACACGTTATGCTTCAGGAGAGGTCTGTCCTCGCAAGCATGCGACACTATCAAATGACAACAGCGACAAAAAAACGCCACATCAAGAGTGACAGAGGGGGAAAAAACAAACAAAAACTGCAGTCACAGCAGGGACGCACAGAGCATGCTCAGAGATTTGCGCTGGAGGGTGGAGGAAATGGTGTTGCTTTCCTGTGCCCTCGGACAAAACTGTGAGAGAAACGGGTCACGGCAGCAATGCCTGTCAGGTTTATAATATGTGATGCTTATTACTTATTAATTAAGGAACTTAAATTAAAATCCACCCGTTTTGATTTACTGGTTCCTTAGCATGTTTGTTTTTTATGCAAAAATTACTCAAAGTAATTTCACCAAGTGCAAGTGTCATCAGAATAGTTTAGTTGGATATGAATAATATAGTTTTATGTACATTATGTATTCACATTCAGAAATACTTTGGAGCAACACCAAGTTTATTTCCCTGACAGACAGATTCGAATGCCTACAACAGAGCTCAGGGTCATCATCAGTGGCGGTTCTAGATCAGTTTCACTGAGGGGGCCGGGCTAAAAAGACAGATTCGAAATCTTATTTGACTTTTTATTTCATCAAACTTTGAAAGCATTGTAGTCATAACATTACAGTGATGAGAAAAAAACAGTATTAGGAGGGCTAAACTATCTGCAAGCGTAACAATACGCCGAGTCCATCTGTTGAGAATATTCAAACCAGGGGTGGATATGGTACCAGCCTGCCTTGAAGCTCCTTCTCCTGTCCCCCATCAGGGTCCTGGGAAACTGTTTTAGGTCTGGCTGCATTGGCGGGTCCTCTTTACATCTACTGATGTCTGTGGACAAAGACAAACCATATAAGTGTAAACATTGCTGAGGCACTTGCCACTTAGACATGCACAAGTGTCTAAAATGAATTGATTGATGCTATTTACTAATTGTATTAATTATTTTTTATTGTATTCAATAAATATAAATTAAATTAGAGCTGTCCGTTTAGCGCGTTTTTATTGGCATTAATTTAAATGAATTTTAACGGGATTAAAATTTTTCTCGCGAGATTAACGCGGCACACGTCACAAGCGGATGTTTGTTGCCCTATAAATACACCAGAACAAAACAACAAGCGCGCTGCAGAAGTCCACGCCCATGTCTGTTTTGCCAGCCACGGCAGCACGAGACACCGAAAACGGATACTTAAAGAGTATATGAGTGGAAAGTTTACTTTTAAAAAGTTGCCCGATTGCTCCACTGACAAGACCAAAGTTATCTGTTCTTTCTCTCTGTATCATACAGGTATAAGATGAATGCCACTGACACGATTGTTACTTGTTTGGAACTATTTTGTGTGGAAGGTTACAGTGTTCTGCGTCCATATAAATAGAGCGGGTGGAGCTTCTCTGTGTTTGTCTGACAGTGGTAGCGACCTAGCGAAAATAAAACGTCTCCAGTGTTGTCATCGAACCAAGTGTAGTCATTCTACACAAAAACAGTAGAGAGACTTCCGCACAAGAAGGACCAACACAATCAACATAGCCTGACTGTGTTAGGGGGAGTGACCCCCCCGCCCCCACCTTTCAGAATGGTTTGCCCCAGCAGCACGGGGGAAGTGCGTGCGCTTTTTTGTACGGCGGGCAGTTTTGAATACAGCGGCACATAATGAATACTGGTGTCCGGTGTCTCGTTATTCTTCAACAAACATACAGAAACAGACTGCTGTGTTCAAAGTAAACTTGAGAAAAACGAAGTATGCAACCATGGTTTAACTCTACTATAGGCTGAGTACTAGTTTTGTCACGCTGCATGGTGGTGATGGACCCCAAAAAGCAGGCAGGAGAGAGGAGCAGGGTGTATTTGAAGATGTGTATTGATAAAACACAGAAAACTAAATCCTAAACAAACAAAGTCCAAAGTAGCAAACAAAAATCATGACTGAAGATAAAACAAAAACAGCAACCAAAGCATGACTCAAACAAACATGACAGTAGCAAAAGCAACAATGACCCGACACCGAGTGTGCGGGCAGGAGTCCTTTTATAGGCCTGATTACCTATGACCAACAGGTGTGCAGCTGCCAGGGGAGCTCTACAGTGCCACCTGTTGGTCCCTAAACCGAATCGTGACAAGTTTACCTTAGGTGTGCACTTTATAATGTTATATTGCTCTGTTTTGATTTTATTTTAAAAAGCTGTTAAAGCAGCTGTTGTGTGACAAAATATTGTTTTCACTGTTGTTGATGGATAGTAATATTGTGTGAGAGATTATGTGTGAATAACTGCTCCAAGTGAAAAATATAAAATTGAAAATCGAAATTGTTATTTCAGTAAATATTTGCATTTCGCACATAGAAAACTGATTTATGATTCCATGTTGAATCATGTCAAGCCTGACCAGGGACTAAAATTGCAAATACACTGAAGCTAAATGTGTCACGACTCTGACATGCCGAGTTAAGTCTGTATCCCAAAACGTAGACGTAAACAAGGTCTCCGTAACAAAAATATGTTTTAATGCAAATAATCGCACCGACAAAGAGGTAACATAAAGCACTGGTCAAAACAAGGACCAGAGGGAACATAAAACGAATAACAAAAAGCTAGTGATGGGTCCAGCGACACCGATGAGTTGATGCATGCGCCGGGCTCACAGAGCAAACCACGTTTCGGTGCATGTGCCGCTTCATTACGTCACCTGACTGACACGTGAACTGCACCGGCGCAGTTGAGACTGCATCGGCTACGTTGACACAGTCTAGGCTGGTAATTGACACATCGGCTGCGTTGACATAGTCCAGGCTGCTAATTGACACATCGGCTGCGTTGACACAGTCCAGGCTGCTAATTGACACGTGAACTGCACCGGTGCATTTTAGACTGCATCGGCTGCTTGGCACAGTCCAAGCTGCGCCACTTAGTCCAGGGGGCGTCGACTCAGTGCAGGGGGCGTTGACGCAGCAAAAGCCCGCACAGTGTATCCTAAGGAAGTGCGTCTGGCGACACGATGCCAAAACAAGCCAGACCTCACCCTCGCTCGAATAAAATATGTTTGGGCAATACGGAAAGCACACTGATTATCAGAAAAAATGTCTCCGTCTGACGTCATGTCGGCTGTAATATAATAGGCTATTATTATATGAGAAGTGATTTATGAACGTTTGTACTGTACGTCATACTCCAGTTGATTGAGAGGTCCCGCCTATAAGGGGGAGTTCTAGAAAGTGACTGCGAGTGAGCACACTGCATGTTTGATGACTCTGCCACGTTGCTATTAAAAGTCACATAAAACGTAAACCTTGTCTGCTGACCATCATTACATCGGCTAGGCTAGCTTAGCTGTTGTCGTAGTTCAAAGCTTAATATGTGGCGTGGGTTGGGTCGGCGCCGCAAGTACGTGCGCAAGTACGTCAGCGACGCAGTATCAGTACAGTATCAACACAGTGTGTCATTGTGTCGACACGCCTCATGGACCCATCACTACAAAAAGCGCTTGCACAAAAGGCAAGGGAGAAAAATAAAGACCGCAAATACAAACTAAAACAATGTATCAAAACACAAGCGAAAAGCCAAATCACAAAAACAAAATCGTACTTACAAAAAGCAGGGGTACCGAGTAGTGATGGGTCCAGCGACACCGATGCATTGACACATGCGCCGGGCTCACAGAGCAAACCACATGTCGATGCATGTGCTGCTTCATTACGTCACGTGATTGACACATGAACTACATCGGCTGCGTTGACACAGTCCAGGCTTCTAATTGACACACCGGCTGCGTTGACACAGTCCAGGCTGCTAATTGACACATCGGGTGCGTTGACACAGTCCAGGCTGCTAATTGACACATCGGCTGCGTTGACACAGTCCAGGCTGCTAATTGACACGTGAACTGCACCGGTGCAGTTTAGACTGCATCGGCTCGCTTGGCACAGTCTAGGCTGCGCCACTTAGTCCAGGGGGCGTCGACTCAGTGCAGAGGGCGTTGACGCAGCAAAAGCCCGCCGCACAGTGTTTTTAAGGAAGTGCGTCTGGCGACACAATGCCACCTGCCGAAACAAGCCAGACCTCACTCACGCTCGCTTGTCGAAGTTCGTGTCAGTGCAGACTTCGTGTTCGTGCCTTGCCTTCCTTGCCGATTATGGAGCAGAGACGCAAATCATCCGCCGTGTGGGACCATTTTGATGTCCTCGAGAATAAGGTATTATTTATTTATTTACTCATATCGCCTTCTGTCGCCGAGAGCCGAGTGCCTCTCAGATTATTGACATGTGTTGTACCATTCTAATCCGAATACATTTCAAGGTCATCATCATATCTTGTCGCGCCAGTACTGGATCCATTGCTTGGCAGCATCACTAGTGTCTAAGAGGTCTTGATCTGTGCAGGTGGGCCCCAGTTCACAGTCCCGAAGAATGTGCTCCATTGTTTGTATTGGGTGACCACACGGACATTCACTGCTGAGTGAGAGTCCCCATTTATAGGTGTTGTTCCGAGTCTTGCCTACTCTGGTTCTAGCTCTATTTAATGTCACCCAGTTCCTTTTTGAGAGGGCTGTTCCACTTGGAAGATGTTCGTTTGGGCTTTGGATTGCACCATTTAGTGCAGAGCTGTCCCATTCTCTCCATTTTTTGAGCCTGTGGTTTGTTGACTGCTCAGGATCTAAACTATGGACAGTCATAAAGCTCTTTCTGGACTTCAGCCTTCTTATTGATTCACTATGACCATAGAGGGGGTGTCTTGTGTCATTTTCTTGACTATGCTTTTGTGCCCTTGCATGAATGTCTCTACGTATGTGTGGTGGTGCGATGCCCGCCAATCTGTAGAGTGCTGGCAGTGGTGTTGGTTTTAGTGTGCCAGTAATTATTCGGCATGTGTTGTTCAGCTCAGGATCTATTTTGTGAGCATGACATGATCTTGCCCATGCTGCTGAGCAATATTCAGCAGTAGAGTAGCATAGTGCTAGAGCTGTTGTTCTCAGAGTTTTAGGATCTGTTCCCCAGTTAGAGTTAGCAAGTTTAGCTAATAGGTTGTTTCTCGTGGCAACTTTTGACTTGAGTTTCCTTACATGTTCTGCGAAGGAAAGCGCTCGATCCCATGTGACTCCAAGATAGGCGGGATAGTCAACATGCTCAAGTCTCTCATTATTCCAGTGGATGCTTAATTTTCTATTTGCCTGGTGGTTATTTAGGTGGAATGCACACACCTGCGTCTTTCCTGGATTGGCATTAAGTGAGTTTTGTTTATAATACTCTGTTAGGTTTTGAAGAGCAGCTGATAGTCTCCTTTCGGTGGTTTCAAATGAGCGCGATTGGGTGGCAATACACAGATCATCGGCATATATAAATCTTCGGATGTTTACAAACTCTGGCTGGTCATTTGTGTAGATGTTAAAAAGTACTGGAGCCAGAACAGAGCCTTGTGGGAGACCATTTTTTTGTGTTCGGTATCTACTTTTCTTGCCATCCATTTCTACAAAGAAGCGTCTGTTTGTAAGCAGTGATTGTATGATTTTCACAATCGTTGTATTATGAACAGCTTTGACAAGTTTCAGGAGAAGGATTCTGTGATTTACTGTGTCGTATGCAGCAGTCAGGTCTACAAAAACTGCACCAGTAATTTGCTTGGCCTCAAAACCATCCTCGTTATACTGAGTGAGGTTTAATATTTGGCTACAGCATGATCGCCCTGGACGAAATCCAGCCTGGTCTGGCGATAGTTGGAGAGTACATTTCACATTACATTTCAAGGTAACTCTTAGTTACTTCTTATTCACATTTCATTACAGGTGAAATGTCGAATTTGCCAAGTCGAATTGTCATACACCAACAGAAGCACCTCCACCATGCTGAGGCATTATCGGGCCAAGCATGAGAATGAAGTTCGCGATACACCCAGTATTACGCCAGGTATACAAACGTTCACTCATCTTTTCACGGTTGCTATGTTGATGATTAATTGACAATCAGTAATTATTATTGGTTGACTCTCCACTCCATGTTTGACAATCAAGCTTCCAGGAAGCAGCTGCTCGATCAGGCACTGCTGAACTTCAATATCAAGGACTCCCAGCCCCTCAGCATTGTGGAGAGTGAAGGGTTCAAGGAGCTAATTCAGGTCCTTGAACCCTCATATGTTTAGCCGACGGGAAAGGTCTGTGTGGAAGTTCCATAAAGTAGTAGATGAATCCCATATAATGTTTGCTTTTGGTTTAATTTTCAGACCATCAAGAAAATGGTGGCCGAAAAATATAAGGAGCAACGGGAAAAAGTGAAAATGGAAGTACAGCAAGCTGTGGCAGTGAGTATAACGACTGACATGTAGACCTCTGTGAACATGGAGGCCTACTTGGCACTCACCTGTCACTACATTAATGCAAATATGCAGTTGTGTTCATCAGTGTTGGGAGTACAATATTTTCCACAAAATCACACTGCTGACAATTTGGCCCAGGTCAAGAGGGGCATGATGGAGGACTGGGCCATAACCAACAAAGTAAAGTGTCTTGTGACTGACGCAGCACCGAACATGATCGCATCCACTAGACACCTACAAATACACCACTCAATTTGCATGCACATAGTCTTAAGTCATTAGTTAGAAAACCGTGCGATCAGGTCCCTGCACTGACAGATATTAGGAACAAAGCTCGGCACATTGTTACATATTTTTGTTCAAGCACTACAGCCAAGGAGAAGCTTGCTCAGGTGCAGCAACAGATGGAACGTCCAACCCTGAAACTTATCAATGAGGTGCCAACACGCTGGAACAGTACCTATGAAATGCTGTCAGGGCTGCCTGGTGAGAGGGAACCAGTGTGGGTATCTCTGGCCTCCCTAAAGACAGATTTGGCTCCGCTGATGAGTTCACCATCATAGGAGAAGCACTACTTGTGCTTTCTCCATTCCATCAAGCTACAATGGAGTTGTCTGAAGAGAGGAAAGTTTCAGGTTCGAAGGTCATCCCGATGATGAAAATGCTTTATCATGCACTTGAGCGCCACGCTTCAACCCTGCACACACAGCCAGTCGTACAACTCCACGAACACCTCAAGCGTCGAGTCTCAGACACTGCTTCCAGTTCAGTCTATGAGTGTGTTAACCTTAGCAACACTTCTAGACCCCAGATTCAAATCACTTGGATTCCGCAGTTCCAGGTGCACGGAGGCCATATCCAGATTGCGGGCTGAGTGCATGCGTGTCATCGGGTGCACAATCGAGGCCCAGCCTGGACCATCATCGCAGCCCTCTGCAACTACATCAGGCATGTTACTCATCATTATTAGTTTATTGGAAACTGTTCTAAATGCCAATTTGTTGTTTTGTTTTTTTAGGTGGCCTGTGGAGTCATCTGGATGCTTACTTGCTTATTCCAGTCCTTCGTAGCCGAAGACGACGTTGCGCTCCCCCATTCTTCGATCCCCGCGCTGTTGACGCAGCTGATGCGCACGTTGGTGCGCCCTCAGACCCGCCAGAGTAGCGCAGCCGCGCCCGCAAAGGTCGCAGCGATAGTGGCCGTCCATAACCGGTCCGGCATGTCGCTTCTCCCTGCGCTGCAGGGCCGCCAGGTTGTATGAGGCGTCGTGATGCGCTGCGCCCTCCAGGGTGCGTCGTCGCCACTCCACCCAATCCGATGCCGCTTCCTCCATGTTGGTCGGATCGATGGCGAACTTCTTGAGAGTGACCTTTATGCTGTCTTTAAAACGCTTCAGCTGCCCGCCGCTGCTCCTCTCCCCCGTACTTAATTCACCGTACAGCACCTTCTTCGGGAGTCTGTCCGGTGGCATGCGAACAATGTGGCCGAGCCATCTCAATTGACGCTAGAGGAGGAGAGTCGTTAGCGGTGGGACTTGCAGTCTGCTTCTGACGTCTGTGTGCGGAATTCTGTCCCACCAGTGAATGCCCAGGATCTTCATTAGGCAGTTCATGTAGAAGCGCTCCAGTTGCTTAGGATGTTTAGCATAGGGCACCCATGCTTCTGAACCATAGAGTAGGATAGACACACACACAGCGTTAAAGACCTTAGTTTTTGTGGTAAGAGTTAAGTTCTTGTTGAGGAAGCATCGCTTAGACAGCCGTCCAAATGCTGCAGCTGCCGACCCGATCCGCCTTTGGATCTCGGGTGTGAGGTCGAGCTTCATGTTGACAGATGAGCCAAGGTAGACGAAGTCGCCAGTGTTCTTCAGAGCATTTTCCCCGGAGTGGAAGATAAAGGGGTCAGCGTCGGTGGTCTGCTGCAAAATCTCTGTCTTTGTTGCATTTAGGATGAGGCCAGCGCGGGTATACGTGTCCGTGAGGACGTCAAGGGACAGCTGCAGTCCTGGTGGCGTGTGACTCAGCATTGCAGCGTCATCGGCATACTGCAAGTCCAGCACAGACGTGTTACTGATCTTCGTTCTGGCTTTCAATCTTCTTAGGTTAAAAAGGCTGCCATCGAGACGGTAATTGATCGAGATACCGTCTCGTATTGGGTCGGTATTGTTGTAAACATGTTTCAACATGACAGCAAGGTAGATGTTGAACAGGATGGGTGCAAGGACACATCCCTGTTTGACCCCCACAGCCACTGGGAAAGGGTCGGACTTTTCACTTCCACACACCACCCGGCCTTGCATACTATGGTGAAGGGCCTTTAACACCGCAACAAATTTTGGGGGGCAACCAATGCGTCCCAGCACACCCCATAGGAGCTCCCTGCAGATTGTATCGAAAGCCTTAGCTAGATCTATGAAGGCGATGTAGAGGTTCCGATGTTGTTCTCTACATTTTTCTTGTAGCTGGCGCAAGACGAAGATCATGTCTGCAGTGCAGCGGTCTCTGCGAAAGCCGCACTGTGATTTGGGGAGCACGTCTTCGACTATGGTGGAAAGAAGTCTGAAGAGCATAATGTGGGCAAGGACTTTCCCTGCCGTTGCCAGTAGAGAGATGCCCCTGCTATTTCCGCATGCTGCTGTGTCGCCTTTCCGCTTGTATATATAGATGATGTTAGAATCTTTCCAAGCTTGTGGCACGTCTTCCCCCTCCCATCATTCCCGCAGGAAACCGTGGATATCGTCCAGGAGGGCTTGCCCGCCAAACTTCAATAGCTCGGCAGGAATCCCGTCTGGACCAGAGGCTTTGTTGTTCTTCAGGCCATGGAGAGCAGATTTTGTTTCTTCCAGCGTTGGTGGTGTGCTTAGTTCTTCTCTCTGCGGGAGGGGAGGGATATCGTCGAGAATCGTGGGATCAGATGGGTTGATCCTGTTTAAGAGTTCCCGAGAGTACTCAGCCTACCTTGCGAGTATAGAAGGGCGGTCAGTGAGTAGTTGATCGCCGTTGGCAGATCGCACGGGGCTTACAGAACCCTTTATTGGGCCGCAGACAGCTTTCAGACCATCATAGAATTGGTGAAGCTGATTTTGGTCGGCGTGCTGTTGTAGCTGATTTGCGTAGGAGGTCCACCAGGTGTTCTCCAGCGTTCTTAATTGCCGCTGGGCCTCTGCGCGTTGCGTGCGGAAATTATTCCATGCCTGCAGGGAACCCGAACGCAATGCATGGTCGTGTGCTTCGTTTTTCTTCTTTAAGAGATTCTTGATGGAAGTGTTGTTCTCGCAGAACCAGTCGCGATGTTTGCGACTAGTTACGCCTAGAACCTCTCGTGCTGTTGTGAGGATCCCTTTGCTGGTGTTCTCCCATCTTTCGGAGAGGCTCTGGTCTTCGTTTGATGATGGGTCACTCCTGTCGTCTCGTTGTTGGAGCCATTGAGCAATAGCTCCCTGATACTTGTTTCTGTACCTTGGGTCGAAGATCTTGTTGATGTTTATTGTTGGTACAGCTGGAGTTCTTCTTGCCGGTGGACGGACGCGGATGCGTAGTGAGCTCACAACCAGCCGATCGTCAGTGGATGCTTCCGCTCCACGCATGACACGCGTGAGGGAGACAAATTTCCGGTCCACTTGACGGACGATGACATAGTCAAGCAGATGCCAGTGACGGGAACGAGGATGCATCCAGGTGGTCTTGTGCATGTCACGAAGCTGGAACATGGTGTTTGTTATTGCTAGCTCATGCTCCGTGCATAAAGTTAGTAGGCGTTCTCCGTTTGGGTTGCATGAACCGATACCGTGTTTGCCGATGACTCTGTTCCAGGTCATCCAGTCTCTGCCAACTCTGGCATTGAAATCCCCGAGTAGGAGGATGGAGTCCCTCGAGTCGATGTTACTCAGCTGTTGGCTCAGCAGTAGATAAAACGCGTCCTTGGAAGCCTCGTCGGATGTGAGGGTCGGGGCGTATACACTAAGGAGGGTGACAAAGCGTCCGTGGGCCAGTGGAATTCGCCATCTCATAAGGCGTTCGGAGACACCGATTGGAGACGTTGGGATTGATCTTAGTAGGCTCTGCTTCACAGCAAAGCCGACCCCATATAGTCTTCTGTTGTCATTGGGGAGACCCTTCCAGAAGAAGGTGTAGCCACCTCCAGGCTCCGACAGAGAGCCTTCCTCATGGAAGCGGGTCTCACTCAGAGCCGCGATGTCAATGTTATACCGGCGCAGTTCTTCTGCTACCAGTGCGGTTTTTCTGGAGGGTCGATCTTCGTTGTCCAGGAGCGTACGTACGTTCCAGGTTGCTACCTTGAGAAAGTTATGTGAACTTTTCCTGTTGTTGCGGCCGCTAAAAAGAGGACTCCCGACGGGTGCGGCTACCCGTCCCGGGTTTAGTCTTGGGGCAGACATTTTTCTAGGTCACATTTTCTAGACCCTTCCTCGGAGTGAGGGAGGCAGTGCGGACCCTGAAAAGGGCTGCCTCGTCACTCGGATGCTCACCGGAGAGCGCCGCTGCCCCATTTTTCCAGCAACTCAACGACGCCGACCCGAGCCGCCCACGTGCAGGGGGTGTGCTGAAGGCTTCCAGTCTGTCATAACCTGCCCCCGTCGCCCACCTTCCCCGTCGCCGCAGGACTTTGTCAATGTTGTGATGAAGCGGGGTGAAGGGGAGGGGTGCAAATGGTGTTTGCTGATGTTTTATGTGGAAGGGGCCTGAACAATGCCCAGTCCACGACTTGACCTCACTACCCTTGAGTCAGCGGCAAGGAAGAGTCCAAGACGGCTGAGGGCTGTGTGGTTGCAGTGAGCTGCCGGGTCTGCAGTCTGTCGCAGTCCGCTTCAGGAGGCCAGCCCACCTGGCCCGTTGATTTTCTGTTAGGGTTTTCTCCCTTAGCCTTTCACATTTAGTGTACCCACAAGGCAGCGGGACCAGTTTGACCCATAGCTGGGGGAGGGATTGGTGAATAATCGGGACGTATCCACATCCGTGGGCCCAGCACTCAACACCTCTGGGGCTCCCTCCTGCTCCGAGATCCCTAGCTGATCAGCTGGCATGTTGCCATTACCGTGGTGCACCTCTGGGAGGTTACGCTAGGGTCTTGTCGGGGGAGAGGCTATAGTCTTGCGCATCACCTCGACCTGTGTGATTGTCACACCGCACCACATCTGGATGATGAGGTGGGGAGACTGGGAAGAGGTGGTGCAACAGCATACGCAGTATCTGAGGTCCAGCGGAACCTGGCACAGGGGAATATTACACGTGACCGGCACCCGCTGTTGTACTGGAAGGACCAACACACTTCTTTCCCAAACCTCTCCCACCTCGCAAAGGAGTTTGTACGCCAGCCTCATCCGTCCCTTGTGAGAGTGTGTTCTCCACAGCAGGAGAAATTGCTTGTAAACGCAATAGGCTGAAGTTTAAAACATTGGAGCATCTTATTTCTCAATAAAAATTTGTGAAGTCAAAGCCCACAGGCATCCTCATTCAAATGATCTTCACATTATTTGAACACATTGAATGTTGCAAAATGAATGCATGGATGTGAATGATATTGTATACACTTCATCATCAAATTGATGAATGACCTTACGAAAATGTCTTGGAACAGTTGTAGATGCAAAACCATGCTGGCAGCTACATAATAGATAATAAAAGAAAAATATCCCAAACCATAGGGATCCTCCTAAAAACTAAGGATGTGCTGAATAAGAGATCCTTGTACACATTATACTTTTATTCCATATTTGACCTATTGTGTGGAAATATGGGGAAATGCCAGTAAAACGCACTCTGTTTTAAAACTATAATACAAAGCAATCAGAACAATCACTGGCTCCAAATAGACGGAACCCACAAATCCACTGCTTATCAAATTAAACAATGAAATCTCATGACCTGGTTGACTTCAAAATCGCCCAATTAATGTACAAAGCACACAATAACCTCCTTTGTCAAAACATCCAGCTTTTTAAAATTCGAGAAAGTTGTCATAATTTAAGGGGTACTAACCTATACAAAAAAATCCAAAACACGAACAAACATCACGCAAAGGAGTGTGTCAAGTCACGTGCCCGCCAGCAGGTGGCGGGTTTTTTCCCTCCGCCATCTGCACACCTGTCCGTAATTTCGGGCTGATTATCCTCCTTTATTAAGAGGCTCCGGCAGTCCTCTCACTGCCGGAGAATTCCTTACCGTGCCATTGCTCTCTCGCGCTATTTTCTCGATTGATATTACTCGTTGCCTTTTTGCCTTACGGCCATTACTCTTGTTATTCGCGTTGCATCTAAATTGCATTGCTCTAGATTACCGATTTCTGTACTTCCTCGCTCTTTGTTTTTCCGCGAGCGTTTTCGGTTGTTTTCCTTATTTCCTGGTCCTTATTTGACCAGCGTTTTTTGTTACCGTTTTCCCTGTGGGGCTCTTTCTGTTCGTTATTAAAACCTTTTGTGTTCCATACAAGATCTTTTCGTGTCTGCTTTACCTGGGATCCACCTCGTTATTTTGTTGTGCACGAGGCGATCTCTCATCGCCTCGGGCGCAACGTGACAGAGTGTATCTGTAATAGGTGTAAATCTGTGGAATGATTCTGAAACGGACCAGTAAAATGAGTAACTCTCTTGCTGAGATTAAAAATGAATTCGAGAGTAGTACAAGACAACTACACAAATCAGAATTAAGCTGATAAATTCGATACACTCATGAAATATAGCAATACATCAGAAATACATTGATGAGATTATTTAATATATTAATGAAATGTAGCATCCATTATGAATATGAGAAAATCGACATACACATGTGCTCCAATGAGTATGTACTGTATATACAAACCTAAAGTTGTTACAAACATAAGGGTAAAAGCATTTGTTGATATGTAGACTTTCCTCTTTTGAAAAATGATCAATTCATATCTAAGAAGGTGTAGGACTCCGGGTAGGTTTTTTACTTCTTTCTACTACTTTGAACACATATTTGTGATGATAACTATTTTCTTTTCCTTTTTTTATATCTTACCTTCACTTTTTGCCAATTTCAGAATCAGAATCAGAATCATCTTTATTGGCCAAGTATGTAGAACACACAAGGAATTTGTCTCCGGTATAACACGCTGCACTAGTATCATCGTAAACAACAAAATCATTGAACCATTTTAGAGTAACCAGTAGTTTTGTAGTACCATTTTGTGGTGCAAGAAGAGTGACTATGTCAGTGACTGTTTAAGGAGTTAATGGCTAGAGGGAAGAAGCTGTTTAAGTGTCTACTGGATTTGTTGCGCATGGATCTGTAGCGTCTGCCTGAGGGGAGTGGCTGAAAAAGGTGGTGGGCAGGGTGCAGGGGATCCAGGAGGATTTTCCGTGCCCTTGTCTTGATTCTTGCAGTGTGCAAGTCCTCAAGAGTGGGTAGGGCGGTGCCAACGATTTTTTTCTGCCGTCCTAACTGTCCGTTGAAGTCGGATTTTGTCCTTTTTTGTGGCGGCCCCAAACCAAACCGTGATGGAAGAACACAGGATTGATTCGATGACTGCCGTGTAGAACTGTCGTAGCACCTCCTATGGCAGGCCATGCTTCCTCAGCAGCCTCAGGAAGTACATCCGCTGCCGGGCCCTTTTCAGGATGGAGATGGTGTTGACTTCCCACTTCATGTCCTGGGAGACTGTGATTCCCAGGAACTTGAAGGTCTCGACGGTTGACACAGGGCAGTTGGATAGTGTGAGGGGCAACTGAGGAGAAGAATGTTTCCTGAAGTCCACGATCATCTCTACAGTCTTGAGCGTGTTCAGCCCGAGGTTGTGTCGGCCGCACCACAGCTCCAGCTGCTCCACTTGTTGGCGGTACGCAGACTCGTCGCCGTCTTTGATGAGACCGATGACCGTGGTGTCGTCTGCGAACTTTATGAGTTTGACAGCTGGATCTGTTGAGGTGCAATCGTTTGTGTAGAGAGAGAAGAGCAGTGGCGAGAGGACACATCCCTGTGGGGCTTCAGTGCTGGTGGTGCGTATTGATGATGTTGTTGCTCCCAGTCTCACCTGTTGTGTCCGTCCCGTCAGGAAGCTGAGGATCCACTGGCAGATCGTAGGGGACATACCGAGGTGGAGTAGTTTGGGGGTGAGGAGTTCCGGGATGATGGTGTTGAACGCAGAGCTGAAATCCACAAACAGAATCCTTGCGTAGGTCCCTGTGCTGTCGAGGTGCTTGAGGATGTAGTGCAGACCTATGTTGACTGCGTCTTCCACAGACCTGTTTGCCCGGTAGGCAAACTGGAGAGGGTCCAGCAGGGGTCCAGTGACGTTCTTTAGGTGGTTCAGCACAAGGCGTTCAAAGGACTTCATGACCACAGACGTCAGGGCGACAGGCCTATAGTCGTTCAGTTCCGATGTTGCCGATTTCTTGGGAACTGGGATGATGGTAGACTGTTTGAAGCAGGATGGGACCTCACACAGCTCCAGGGATCTGTTGAAGATTTGTGTGAAGACCGGAGCCAGCTGGTCAGCGCAGACTTTCAGGCAGGAGGGGGACACTTTGTCGGGCCCCGGAGCTTTCTTGATCTTTTGCTGCTTGAAGAGCCGTCTCACGTCCTGTTCGTGGATCTGTAGTGGAGAAAAAGAGGGTGGGGGGGGTAGGTAGAGTGGTTTCTGGTAGAGGTGGGTGTGTGTGGGAAATGGGGGTGTCCTTTTCAAATCGGCAGAAAAACATGTTTAGTTCATTAGCAAGACCCTTATAGTTCACAGTTTGGGGGGATGGCATTCTATAGTTAGTGATTGCTTTCAGGCCATTCCATACAGATGCAGAGTCGTTAGCAGATAACTGGTTTTTCAGCCTCTCTGCATAGCTTCTCTTTGCGATATTAATTTCCTTTGTCAATTGGTTTCGGGCATGTTTGTACAGTGCCCGATCTCCACTTCTAAATGCGGCCTCTTTCTCTTTCCTGAGTTGCCTGAGTTTGGGAGTAAACCATGGCTTGTTATTATTGAAGGAGCGGAACGACTTCGTTGGTACACACATGTCCTCACAGAAACTGATGTATGATGTTACAGTGTCTGTGTATTCATCCAGTGTGCCCGTTGAAGTTTCAAAGACGCCCCAATCAGTGCAGTCTAAGCATTCTTGTAGAGCTAGCTTTGCTTCATCTGTCCATTTTTTCACAGTCTTAACAACCGGTTTAACACATTTGAGTTTCTGTCTGTATGTAGGTATTAAGTGGATTAAATTGTGGTCAGAAAGACCCAATGCTGCACGGGCGACCGATCGGTATGCATTTTTGATTGTTGTATAGCAGTGGTCTAGAATGTTGCCTTCTCTGGTGAAACAGTCGATGTGCTGCTTATATCTGGGAAGTTCACGGTTAAGATGTGCTCTATTAAATTCGCCCAAAATGATCAGGGGTGACTCTGGGTATTTTAGTTCGAGTTTGTTTACTAGTTCGGCTAGCGTTTGTATCGCCGTTGTTGGGTGACAATGTATGCCACTGGTATTATCGCTTAATGTTTGGTGCTATTTTGTGTGGAGGGATACCGTGTTATGTGGTGTATACAAATAAAGGGGGTGGAGCTTCCCTGCAGTTCGCTTCTGGCAGTGACGATGCATTGAGGCACGTTGGGTGTTCAGCGACTCAGTGGTAGCGACCACAGAAAAATACGAAACGTCTCCAGTCTTGTGCCTAGAACATCGTGTAGTCACCAGCAATGATGCCTACACGTGAACCGCGAGAGACTTCCGCAGTAGTAGGTTCAACAGGTTATGGGCCCAGGTGGGTTGCAGGCACAGCGGCGCTCCATGGGAGAGGATTACCGCCGCGATTTGACGGAGATGAGGCCCGCTATCACATCTGGGAGGCAAGGCTCCTAGCATACTTGAAAACCATCGGGCTAAAAGATGCTATCCTCGGGTGTGACGTAGCTGCGGGATCCAGCGAACAGGCCGCAACAGAAACCGAGTGGAGAAACGAACTGGCATATGCTGAACTGTGCGGCTGCTTGGATGATAAAACATTGACACTCATCCTGTATGAAGCACCAGAAGATGGTAAGAAAAGTCTGGAAATATTGAGACGCCATTTTGAGTCCGAAGAAAAGCCGAGAATTGTCGGGCTGTACACAGAGCTAACCAATATGCTAATGGTTAACGGCGAGGAGCTAGCGGACTATCTAGCACGTGTCGAGAAGCGAGTGGCTGCGTTACAAAGAGCTAAGGAGAGCCTAAGCGATGCACTATTGGTGGATATGGGTTTGAAAGGACTCACGGATGAGTACAACCCGTTTTCTGTGCATGTGACTCAAACGAGGGAAGTGTTAACCTTCGCTGAATTCAAGACTAGGCTGAGAAGTTTTGAATGCACCCTCCGCTACCGAAGCAGGCCCAGACCAGATGAAGTAATGACCGCCAAGTCATTCAAGCCGAAGGCCAAAGAAAAAGACCAAAAATACGTCTTCAATGGAGAATGCTTTATTTGTGAAAAAGTGGGGCATAAAGCAAGAGACTGCATGAGTAAGGATAAGAAACAACACAAGCGAAGGACAAATGCTGATAAGAACAACAAAGTGGCTGCAGTTATGGACGATGCGGAAAAGGTTTTTTTGTGGCAGAGACCAAGCCAAATCTTCGAGGGAAGAAGAGTAAACAGTATTGCTCCGGGTGAGTGAATGGCGACCCAATGGAGCGCACCAATATGGACTACTTGTGGACAGCGGTGCTTCTGCCCACATCATCACCGACAAGAACGCATTCACCCGATTTGATGAGAGTTTCCGGCCTAAAGATCACATCATGCAGCTGGCTGATGGGAGACGGATCATCGGAAGTGTCGAGAAGAAGGGGGACGCACAAATCAAGCTGGCTGACAGCAGTGGACGAGTAGTGAGCGTCAAGATCACAAATCCACTCCTCATCCCGGGATACCCGCAGAATATCCTTTCAGTGGAAGCAGCAACTTCGAAAGGAGCGAAGTTCAACTTTGAGAAAAATAACAACAAAATGATCCTTTCAGATGGGACAATATGCAAGATGAATGTAAAGGACCGAATGTACTATCTTGACATTGTCACAGAAAATTTTGCATGCAGTGAGGACTCCTGCAATGCATCTTTAGACATGAAAACATGGCATGAGATAATGGGCCATTGTAACTATGGTGATATTGCTAAGCTTGAAGCTATAGTAGAAGGTATGAAAATCAGTGACAAAACTAGACCTAACCAGTGTGAAACCTGTATTCAAGGGAAATTCACCCAGAATAGAAACAGGAAAAGTGATGCGAGAGCTAAAGAGCCATTAGGGCTGGTACATACAGATCTAGGTGGGCCTATTGACCCAGAGTCATTTGACGGGTACAAATATGCCATCACTTTTACTGATGACTTTTCTGGAGCTGTTTTCGTATACTTTCTCAGGAACAAAAACATGGCAGTTGAAACTACAAAGCAGTTCTTGGCAGACACAGCACCGTATGGTAAAGTAAAGGGAATGAGATCGGATAATGGGACAGAGTTTGTTTCAAAAGAGTATCAATCTCTGCTTCGAGATAATGTGATAAAACATGAGAGATCAGCAACATACTCCCCACATCAAAATGGGACAGCAGAGAGGAACTGGCGCACATTGTTTGAGATGGTGAGGTGTATGCTGATAGAATCAGGCTTACCCAAAGAGCTATGGCCATATGCAGCCAGAACAGCAGCAGTTATACGGAACAGGTGTTACTGCAAAATAACAGGGGAGACTCCTTATTTCCTTTTCCCAGGAAAACGGCCAGATATGTCAAAAATGAAATAGTTTGGTTCAGAATGCGTGGTCTATGAACAAAACAAAAAAAAGCTAGATCCAAATGGCAAAAAGGGGATCTTTGTTGGTTTTGACTGTCATTCACCTGCTTATTTAATCTATTTTCCAGAGAAAAAAAAGGTTCAGAAACACAGACAGGTCCACTTCATCACAAAGACCGTGACTGAGAGTGAGACGCAGACTGAGAAGACTCAACTGGAGGACCACTATGTAGAGTTGGGTAACTATTAAGGGTGTGGAAAATAATCGATATTAATCGATACATCGATGCGCACGTCCGCGATCCGAGTGCATCGGCTCATTCACTGGGTACGACGCGATTGACGGGTGAAATCGCGATTCATCACGATGCATTGATGGGTATCGGTGAAATCGCGATTCATCACGATGCATTGATGGGTATCGGTAAAATCCGATTCAATCGCCGTTTTATTCATGTTAAACGTCACATATCTGCCCTTTCCTAGGCGCAATGAATGCACCATCATTGCTTTGCGTTTTGTGTTGAATACGGACGGTAGCCGTGCGTCACATACAGTCCAGTACACAACGAGCGAAACATTATGGAAGTTAGCGCACGCAGCAGCAAGGAAAGTACTATATTTAATGCAGCCGCAACATTCAAATCTTATGTTTGGAAATACTACGGCTTCGAAAAGAAAGACGGAAAGCTTGATAAAACCTCTGTAATTTGCAAGGAATGTCGCACTAAGAAGCCATACAACGGCAGCACCACAAATATGCAGACCCACTTAAACCGATGGCACCAGATCACCGACAAGTTTCCCTCCCGCTTCCCCGCCCAGTTCCTCGTCGGACACCGGAGAAACTCTTGGTAAACCAGGTCAGGATCAGAAAAAAATTGTCTCTTATTTTGGGAGTCCCCTTGCAACTTACTGTGACCGCGCAATGGCTATAACTAAGGCCACTGCTTATTTCATATGCAAAGACCTCCAGCCTTAGCGTGGT
Organism: Hippocampus zosterae; assembly: GCF_025434085.1. NCBI lineage: Eukaryota > Metazoa > Chordata > Actinopteri > Syngnathiformes > Syngnathidae > Hippocampus > Hippocampus zosterae. Next base: position 17,327,155 of record NC_067465.1, read on the forward strand.
GGACAACGAGGGTTTCAGACAGCTCGTGCACGTTTTGGAACCCAGGTATAAAATACCAGACAGGTCTGTGTTCACTTACAAACATATTCCCGATGTGTACAACAAAGTGAGAAGTGAGATCACTGTGTCGCTGAACAGTGCGCAAAGAGTTGCACTTACAGTGGATGGGTGGACATCTTGCGCTATAGATTCATATATATATATATATATGAATATTTAATATAAGACACTCAGTGAGAGTCTGTTTGTGTTTACACTATAGCAACAGCTGTGAGTCTCAGGTGCCAAATTGTTTACATTTTCTTTGTTTTTTGTTTGCAACGGCCTTCACCCTGGGCGGGTTGAACCGGCTTCTTCCTTGGCGCGCACGACATCCCTGATCATGGCGGCCCAAGCGCGGCGATCCTGTGCCAGGTCAACCGACAGCTTCAGCCAGTCCTGGTTCCACCGTCTCAGACCCACCACCAAGGGGCCGGAAAGATACGCGAGGTCTTCTTTCATCGTGGTGGCCCAGGTCTTGACTTGTCCACCACGCCGCTTGCGCCAGGCTGGCAAAGGAGCAGGAAGGAGAACATCCCTGATCAACTCGCCCTCCTGGTGGCGTGCCGCATGCCCGAACCAACGGAGTCGGCGTTGCAGGAGACACGCTGGTAAGGGGCTAAGGTGCAGGCAGCGACGAAGGTCAGCAGTGTCGACCCGGTCCGATCGGCGGCGGCGGAGAATACGGCGGACGCAATCGTTATCAAAGACTTCCAGCTTGCGCTGGTCAGCCACTCTCATAGGCCAGGTCTCACAGCCATAAAGCAGGATGGTCCGCACGATCGCCTGGTAGACACGCCCCTTTGTCACTGCCGAGATCTCGCACCGTCCCCACAGATGGCGTTGTAGGCGCACGAAGGCGGATCTGGCAACCCCGATGCGATGCACGACTTCTGCTTCTCCTTGCCCCGACGGAACCACAGAGCAGCCGAGATATGTGAAGGAATCAACATTTTCCAGGGTCACGCCCTCCAGTGACAGCGACCGTTGGTCAGCTGGGTTGGTGAGGGAGGACATGATCTTGGTCTTCGAGGCGTTGATGCGCATTCCAACGGTCAGGGCCGTTCGATGGATTTTCATCAGCGCGTTTTCAACTTCCTCGAACGTGTTTCTAAGTAGAGCGATGTCATCTGCGTATGCCAGGTCCGACACTGCGACATCTCGGCCGACCCTCACTCCCTCAAAGCCATGGAGAGCAGTGTTGAGAATGTGGTCGATGGCATAGTTGAATAAGGTTGGCGAGAGCGCGCAGCCTTGTCGGACACCCGACCGCACCTCAAAGGTTTCTGATTCGCTGCCGTAGGCCCGCACTCGGACTCGGGTTGACCGGTAGTACCCCTGGATGAGCCGAAGCAGTTTCACAGGGATCCCGTCAGCCTTCATGATCATCCACAACACACCCCGGTCAACTGAATCAAATGCTGCGGCAAAGTCGATGAAGCACACGACTGTTGGTTGTTGGTAGGCCCATCGTTGATCCAAGGTGCGACGCAGGCTAAAAATCTGGTCTACACATCCCCTTCCGGGGCGAAAGCCACCCTGAGTTGGGCGAGTCCGGTGGTCACGGGCCATCTGGAAGCGTTTCAGCAGAAGGACGACGAATGCTTTTGCAGCCACATCGAGAAGGCTAATGCCTCTGTAGTTGGCGCTCAGCTTCTTGTCTCCCTTCTTGAAAAGGGGTATTAACACTGCTTCGCTCCAGTCATCCGGGATGGTCTCGGACGTCCATACGGCGTTGTATACGCGATGAAGCCACGCTGCGAAGACGTCAATGTTGCTTTTGTAAACTTCCGCCGGGATGCCGTCTTCACCTGGGGCTTTATTATTCCTGAGCTGAAGCAGGACGCCTCGAATTTCGTCTACCGTAGGTGGGTCCGAGCTGCAGTCGTACTCCTCATCAATTGCAGGAAGCACAGGCGCCAACACTGGTGGTGGGTGATTGAGTAGGACTTCGAAGTGTTCGCGCCAACGTTGCAGCCGTTCCTCTAGGGAGGTTATCACAGAACCGTTCACTGTGCAGATTGTTTCGCTGACTCCAGCGGATTTCCTGCTGGCCTTCTTTACCAGCTGATAAAGCTTGCGGGTATCTCCCGCAGCGGCGGCCCTCTCAGTTTCTTCGGCAAAGTCGCACCAATAGGCATTTCGATCTGCCCGAATCGCCCGAGTGGTATGTCGCCGTAGTTCGCGGAAGTTGGCTGCTCCCGTTAATCGCGCAAGCCTGGATCGTTCTGCAAGGGCCAGAGTGTTTTCAGTGATCCAGTCACGGTTCTGGCGTTTGGTGGAGATGAGGTGTGAGCGTGCAGCTGCAATGATGGTAGATTTGAGTTCTCGCCACTCCTGCTCTGGCTCATTGGAAGCCGGTTGCAGTTGAGCGAAGCGGTTTTGGACCTCCACTTGAAAATTCTTCCCTCCATCCAGCTTCAATTTCGCGACATCAATCCGCATGGTGCGTTTTGAAGGGCGATTAACTTTAAGTCTGATGCGAAGGGTAGCACGCACAAGCACGTGGTCGGAGCCGCTCTTGCCTCCCGTGTCTGCTCCACGGTACGCCCGTGCGTCGAGGACTGAACTCGCCCAACATGACCGAACCAGTATGTAGTCAATCTGGTTAGTCGTCCGCCCATCGTTCGAGTACCAGGTGACTAGCTGATGTTGGGGGTGTTGGAAGCGTGTATTCATCACGACTAGGCGATTTGAGGCGGCGAAGTTAACGAGCCGTTCGCCATTGTCGCAGCGTCTTCCCAGGGCAAAACGCCCCAGCACTCGTTGCGTGGTGTCAGTCGCCGGTCCGGTGCGCGCATTCCAGTCTCCTGCGATCACCAAGATGTCATTGGAGGGGATGCCATCGACAGTCGTCTGGAGCTTATGATAGAACTGCTCCTTGTCCACGTCATCAGCGTTCAGCGTGGGCGCGTATACCGCCACGACAGAGATGTTGGCAATGGCACCCCTCAAGCGCACCCTGGCAAGGCGGGGGGAGATGGGTTCCCACCCCAGCAGTGCAGCCTGTGCCTCGGGAGCAAGGGCAATTGCAACGCCGTGCCGGCCGCTGTTGTCCGTCACTCCACTATGGTAGAGGTTGTAGACCACATTGACACCAGGGACCTTCAGCTCTCGCTGCCCGGCATCAGGGAGGCGTACTTCAGAGAGGCATGCCACACTGACGCCATAGTTGTGAAGTGACCTCATGGTGAGGGCTTGGGTCCCTTCGTCGCGCAGAGTTCGGACGTTCCAGCAAGCAATTTTGAGGCGCTCACGGCGTCGGAGGAGGTGATGGTGGAGGGGATAGTGGTGCCCGACTTGCACATTTATCACCCACCCCGTCGAGCTGAGGGCAGGCGCGTCGGTTCCCGCGGACGCCGTAGCTCGAGTCGTAATTGCAGTCTGTCGTGAAGTCATGAAGAAGTTTCGTGGGAATCTATTGAGAAGCCGGGTCCCCAGCCCTGCTTCTACCAGAGCCTTCTGTTGGCCGGGTAGATTACCCGTTCACCCCCCTACCACGATGAGGTCGAAGGTTGGAATTTAAGGGGGGACATTTTCTTTGCACAAAACCCAATTGTGAAAGGGCTTAAATAAGTTGTTTTACAAGTTCTACTCTTTATAAGGAATAAAGTGGTATCCTTTTTGTAATACCATACTGAATTCCATCTTTTTAAAAGCTTTTTTTCTTTGCTTATTTGCATCATGTTTAATTGCACAATATCGCAACAAATTGCATTGTATCGTATCGTATCGCATTGATTTGAACTTAATGTGTATCGAATCGTATCGCATCGTGACGACAGTGAAACGTATCGCATCGTATCGCCAGAAAATTCCATGTATCGTTTAAGTATCGCATCGCTGGCAGTGGATCGTGATGTGTATCGAATCGTCCTCAGTGCTGAGATTCACATCCCTAGTAACTATGCCTAAAGCAAGTCGGTCACAGACAGAATATGCAGAAAAAGATTTTGACACAGAACTAGAGCTTAAACCTGACTGCGACACGGACCCAAACAATGATACTGAGACTCCTTGTACTTCTGGTAGAGAAAGGAAGACACCAAAATATTTAGAGGATTATGAATGTGGAGTAGAAGAAAATGAGATCACAATTGATTACTGCTATAGAGCAACGGTGGGATTGCCACAAACATTCTCCGAGGCAATGGCATCCCCAAAGTCAGAAAAGTGGAGAAAGGCTATGATAGATGAGATGACTTCTTTTAAAGAGAACGACACTTTCACCCTTGTGCCATTACCGGAGGGTAGACAGACAGTGGGGGGAAGGTGGGTGTACGCTTTAAAGGAGGATGACAAAGGCAATGAAACATAAAGCGAGATATGTAGCCAAAGGGTACAGTCAGAGAGAAGGACTTGACTATTCTGAGACGTTTTCGCCGACCGCTAATCTGACATCACTGCGACTACTGATGCAGCTTGCAGCACAGTATGACTTGCTCTTAAACCAAATGGACGTGAAGGCAGCATACTTACATGCACCTATTGACTGCGAACTATACATGGATCAACCTGAAGGTTTTTGTGTGAAACAAAAGGATGGTGTACAACTTGTGTGTAAGTTAAACAAATCCATATATGGCCTCAAACAGCCTGGGAGAAATTGGAACATAATGCTCCATGAGTTTTTACTTGCGAACGAGCTTGTACATAGTCAAGCAGACCACTGTATCTACACCAAAATGTCTGACAAAGAGTGTTAGTGTGGTTAGTGTTGTTAGTGTGGGTCGATGTTATCATTGTGGCTGCCAGGAATGAGAGGTGTTTATGCGAGATCAAAGAGAAACTCAGGAGTAAGTTTAGGATGAAAGACCTCGGATGCCTCACTCATTTCATTGGGATTGATTTCGAGCAAAATGTGGGCTCAATCACATTAAACCAATCCAGATATATTGAGAAAATATTGGAAAAGTTTGGCATGTCTGAATGCAAAGCAAGAGCCACTCCAAGTGAAATCAAATGTGACCTGGCTCCAGAAGGGGACAAAACCGATCAGAGGAAATACAGAGCAATGCTGGGCAGCCTCACATATATCATGACCTGCACTAGGCCTGATATGAGCTGGATTGTGAGTAGACTATCTCAGTATATGTCTGATCCAAGAGAAAAGCACTTGACTGCATTAAAACATGTGTACAGGTACTTAAAAGGAACTCAGAACCAGGTACTATGTTACGAAAAGAGTGACACACAAATTAGAGTTGGTAGGTTACTCCGATGCCGACTGGGCAAATGATAAAGAGGATAGAAAGAGCACCACAGGCTATTGCTTTAGTCTGGCACAAGGGGGTGCTATTGTCTCATGGAAGACAAAGAAACAACAGACAGTTGCACTTTCAACTATTCAGGAAGCACTGTATCTTACACAAGTTTTGAAAGACTTCCATCCAGGATTTCAACAATCCACGAAGATATTCGAGGACAATCGGGGAACGATACGCCTTGCCAAGAACCCAGTGTATCGCCAAAGAAGCAAGCATGTGGACATTAAATACCATTTCATCAGGTCCAATGTTTTGCTGAAAAGAATTGTTTTGATGTATTGTCCAACAGATATTATGGTAGCAGACGTGTTCACTAAATCTCCTACAAGGGCAAAAATTGAAAAGTTTAGACCCTATATGTTCGGTAACTAATGCAATGTTAGTGTATGTGGCACCATCGAGTGGGGGTGTTGGGTGACGATGTATGCCACTGGCATTATTACTTAATGTTTGGTGCTATTTTGTGTGGAGGGATACCGTGTTAAGGGGTGTATATAAATAAAGGGGTGGAGCTTCCCTGCAGTTCGCTTCTGGCAGTGATGATGCATTGAGGCACGTTGGGTGTTCAGCGACTCAGTGAATAGTGACCACAGAAAAATACGAAACGTCTCCAGTGTTGTGCCTAGAACATAGTGTAGTCACCAGCAATGATGCCTACACATGAACAGCGAGAGACTTCCGCAGTAGTAGGTTCAACAATTTTATGTATACAGTATTATAGTATTATTCTATAATTTACTGGTTGTAGCATGGTTACTTTATGAATAAAACATTCGTCACAAGATGTAGTAATGCTAATGTTAACTGTTGGTAGAACTCATGATGACGTTTGTTAAATTCTTTCGTCAAATTGATCGTAGATTACACATGCATCGTCTTGGGAAGAGGATGTCAAGCCACATCAATACTTACCTGTATTAATGATTACCAGTCAATTAATCTTTGCAGTGTGAGATTGGAAAAAATACTCTGATGATGCCACATGAGTACACCAGTTTTTGATGCATTTATTTTTTTGGAATAAACCTGGAGTACACAGCTGCTGATGTAATGTTCATTGTTAATGCATAGTTTTCAAACATTGATCCTTGAAACATTCTAATTTTGAGTTTCGGAATTCTTGATTATGAATATCAGTCAAAATAGAAAAATGGATTCCCATGATGAACGTTTACGGAACCCAACATTTGTTATCGTGGTTTCATTGGGTAATCCGACGGAACCGAAAAACGGTTACCATGAATTTCCAAAATCCTCAGGCCTGCTCCTGAATTATTTAAATTTTTGCAGCATTTGTTTATCATTGTAAGTATATGTTGTTGTTTGTGTTATTATCATATGCAATTGAGTAAGTAGACCCTTTCAGAATTCGAAATTTGGGACTCTCTCAATCCATAATGGCACTCATACTTTTCTGATCAGCGAGTCCCAGGGACTCGCTGCCGATAAACTGTAAAATTATCACTGACAGATTACCGCTTTTTCTGCAGTCAGTAATTGACTTCTATGCAAAGTAATTTCTCAACTTGTGTTCCGTGCCATGTCATGCCTCAGTGTTGAGTGTTGATTTACTTCATATTAAGAAACTACTGCTCTAACACAGTAATTCATAAATGTATACCATATGATTTTATTTTATTTTTCTCAGTATAAATAACACGTACCCTGACTGTTCTACTCTGAATAAAAAGACTTCATTCAAGCGTTAGGGAGTACAAAGGGTTATGATGTAGGGGTGTTGCAAATCATGAAGACCTGCCAAGTGGTATGATAGCATTGTTTTATACATGTCCTCGGCTAGGCCTCAGTTTCAAAATCAGTCCTTGGTCCTTGGCCTCGGCCTCGGAGGCAAGTCCTTGGCCTTGGCCTTGGCCTCGGAAAATTTCTCAAGTCCTTGGCCTTGGCTTTGCCCCGGAAAATTTTCCAAGTCCTTGGCCTTGGCCTTGGAGTCAAGTCCTTGGCCTTGGCCTCGGGTTGCCGGTCCTTGGACACAACACTGATAAGTAGAAAAAAGGTCTGTAGCGCCCCGACAGAGGATGAACAGCGTTGGTGGATTTGATCTAGGGCAGGGCTTCTTTACCTCGGTGGAGGTACCAAACCCAACCAGTTCATATGCACATTCACCGAAGCCTTCATTACTGAAAAATATAAGTATGATTTTTTACAAATTCAAGACATAAAACAATGCATTTATTAAAAACTATAAAGTGTAAGTTTTTTAAATTGTGCACAAAATGAAAAAATGAGGATATGTGATGTACAGTGAACTTTTATCTAATTATTAACAAAACTCAGGTGAAGTTTAACCAATGGTTCGGGAGAGATCTTTCTTTAAAAGGACACACGTTGTGAACAAACAAAGGCGTAAGGTTTGCCACGTTTTACGTATGCAGCAATCTATTTGTTTGTGATTGAAAAAAATTGTAATAATATCAATAAGCCTCCCGTATTGACTATTGTAATTCACTTATTTTTGGTGTCCATCACAAATTCCTCCATAAACTTCAACTTGTTCAGAATTCTTCAGCCCGGATGATCACGAGAACCCCCTACTTTCATCACATCACTCCATCCTCCGACAGATCCACTGGCTCCCTGTAAAACTTAGAATCAAATTCAAAATTCTTCTCTTTACATTTAAAGCCATCCATAACCATCTGTCTGATCTCTTCAAATTTCCGTTCCCTCAGGTCCTCATCCTCCCTCCACCTCTGTTTACCCTCTGCCCGTCTCAGAATGATGGGGTGCAGAGCTTTATGCCCCCCAAACACTGGAACTCACTTCCACCCAACATCTGTAATATTGATTCTCTTCCCACATTCAAATCCCATCTCAAAACCCACTTATTCAAAACCACATTTTCATTTTAAATTTGTCTCTTCTTTAATTTATCATTTTATCTGTGGTTTTATTGTTTTTGTTGTTGATTGTACAGCTTCCTTGAGTGTTGTGAAAGGCACTCATAAATAAAATGTATTATTATTATAAGATGCTTTTCTTATGGAGAAACATGACTCACGTGAAAAGGTCTTTTGTCATGAACACTTACGAAATTGGTGGATTGAACTTCGACTTTTCTACTCTCAATCATACATTTAAAATCAATTGGCTCAAACAATTTGGGGGTAATTCCTCATCTATTTGGAACTTTATACCGAACTAAATACTTTCTCAACTTGGAAGTCTTAACTTTGTTGGGTTATGTGACTACAAAATAGGAAAAAATCTCTTGGCTTTATCCAATTTCCAAATACTTTTGGTTTGGTCTTTGAAATATAAACATAATTTTTCTACCAAGAATAAGAACCACTGGACTAGACGATTAACCCTATTGACTTCAAACTTGGGCTGTACCATCTAAACACGTGTAATCTACAGTATATACAAATAATATGTTTGACCAAATTTAAAGATTTGCTACATTTTCTTCCTGAAATCCACCTTGAATTCCTACTGTCTCTCGGGATGAAGATAATCCCATCTTCTGAAATTAAAATTATCCAGATTTTACCTAAAATGATTTGAACAGCAAAAATTGAAGGCTTGCTGGTTAGCACAAGGATTGTATTATGTTTTTGGATATGATCTCCAATCGGATTCAGTTTTGTGTCGCGGTCACCCTGTGACATAACTGTCATATGCTTATTTTTGTGCTAGGGTCTTTTTTTTATCCTGGATTTAAATTATCCTCAGAAGAGGATAGTTCGAGCGTGTTTTTCCCTCTCCCTACCCGGCGTTTTCCTTTCTGAAGTCAGATTGTAATTTCCCCATTGCGGGACAAATAAAGGATATCTTAATCTTAATGCAAATCCCCCCTTTGGAGGGAGCAAGAGAATTGCCTCAAGGTGTTAATGTACAGAAAGCAAACCACCTTTAATATACTGCACACGGAAGAGGAGGAGGAGGAGGAGGAGGAGGAAGAGGAGGAGGAGGAGGAGGAGGAGGAGGAGGAGGAGGAGGAGGAGGAGGAGGAGGAGGAGGAAGAGGAAGAGGAGGAGGAAGAAGAAGAAGAAGAAGAAGAGGAAGAAGAAGAAGAAGAAGAAGAAGAAGAAGAAGAAGAGGAAGAAGAAGAAGAAGAAGAAGAGGAAGAAGAAGAAGAAGAAGAAGAAGAGGAAGAAGAAGAAGAAGACGACGAAGAAGACGAAGACGACGAAGAAGACGAAGACAACCACAAACGTCTGCGCATGCGCTCCCCACATTGTGCCGGAAATGTTAGGGTTGTGTTTTAGCAAGTACCTTCGTCCTCGCCGTGTATCCCGCCACCAACGAGGAATATCAATGTTTCCGGAAACTGCTTTGCGGGTTTTCAAATCGTTACACTACATAGAATGGATCTCCGCATATGGAGAGATAAACCGATTACAGGTCCGACATTTCTGTCGCAGCCAAATTCCTGCGAGGAAGGCTAGGAGTGTAAGTGAGCCCAAAGAAAAAGTTCACATCCCAGGGCTAGAAATGGTCACTTATGGAGAAAGGATGCACTATGTCCCAGGGCTGTCTAAACCTGTTTTCCCACAGTGGAAAAGGGACTATAAGGATCCACAGTATTTCAGATCCCCTCCAAGTCATGAGATGCCTTTGTCACGAGAGACACCATGCTATGTCTTTAACCAGAGGACCAACGCACTGGAAGGTATCATAAAACATTTTCTAACATGAGCATCATTTTTCACAATTTTTGTATATGGGAGCAGAGTCGAAATAACAACAACCCAAATGATGACCCAGATTGTCGATATCCAAGAGTAATTTAACGTAGTGGTTATTTTGCCATGAATCGCACAAGAGCTTCTCGTACAAAATCGGCGCCGTTTCAAGTGTGTCACCTGGTAGGGTTGAGAACGGTCGCACCGGAGCCGCTGTTTTATTATTTTGTGTCAAGGGTTCAAATATCGCTCTGTGCCTTTTTAAATTCTTTTTAGCCTGCATAGTTTTCAAACATTGACCCTTGAAACATTATAATTTTGAGTTTCGGAATTCTTGATTATGAATATCAGTCTAAATAGAAAAATGGGTTCCCATGATGAACGTTTACGGAACCAGTCAGTGATTGACTTCTATGCAAAGTAATTTCTCAACTTGTGTTCCGTACCCTGTCATGCCTGTTGAGTGTTGATTTACTTCATATTAAGAAACGACTGCACTAAAACATTCATTCATTCATCTTCTGAACCGCTTGATCCTCACAAGGTTCGGGGGCGGGGGGGGGGGGGGGGGGTGCTGGAGCCTATCCCAGCTGTCTCCGGGCAGTAGGCAGGGGATACCCTGAATCGGTTGCCAGCCAATCGCAGGGCACACAGAGACAAACAACCAACCACGCTCACACTCACACCTAGGGACAATTTAGAGTGTTCAATCAGCCTGCCACGCATGTTTTTGGAATGTGGGAGGAAACCGGAGCACCCGGAGAAAACCCACGCAGGCCCGGGGAGAACATGCAAAACGCCACACTGGGAGGCCGGAGCTGGAATCGGTACCTCTGCATTGTGAAGCCGACGTGCTAACCACTGGACTACCGGGCCGCCGCACTGAAACATTAATTTATAAATGTATACCATATGATTTTATTTTTTTTCTCAGTATAAATAACACGTACCTTGACTGTTCTACTCTTTGAATAAAAACATTTCATTCAAGCATTAGGGAGTGCAAAGGGTTATGATGGAGGGGTGTTGCAAAGCATTAGGACCTGCCAAGTGCCAAGTCCTTGGTCCTTGGCCTTGGCTTCGGAAAATTTCTCAAGTCCTTGGCCTTGGCCTTGCCTCGGAAAATTTTCCAAGTCCTTGGCCTTCGCCTCGGAGTCAAATCCTTGGCCTTGGCCTTGGCCTCGGGTTGCCAGTCCTTGGAAACAACACTATTACTGTAACTTGATTTGCAGGCCCGAGCCCGATGCAAACCCGAAATGTCATATTTTATTTGTGAGGACCCGGGAGGAGGATGGGTGATTTATGATAACAAATTAAAGCCTGTCTTTTGTAATGAAATCCAAGTTAAACAAGACTGTATAAATATTTACATCTTTTATACAGTATTTCTGTTTCTGCAGAGGGTACATTCACCGACAATTTTCCATCATTGACTGATTTTTTTTAAGAGTTGACGGGAAGAATTTAAGGCAGTCCGTCATTTTGATGGGTTGAAAATTGGGCCATAAACCATAGCAGCTGTACGTCCTTAAGAATCTAGCGCGGCACTTGAAGAGAGAGAAGCAGAGAGACAAAGAAGAACAATGACAGGTGGATAATAGACAGCGACAGGAAGGACTTCTTTGAATTGTCATCGCAAGAGTTCAATACAGTACGTGTTGTGATGAGGCGACTTCTGTTTTTTTGCGAAACATGGTCTCTCGTGGCCAAAACTATTCACGGCCTCGAAATACCTCAGCGCACTAAACATATTTATTTAAAAAAAGTCAGCGAGAGACAAGCCTGTTCGGGCCGGGCTCGGGCTTAAGATCTTACCACTAGCCTCGACACACACTTCATGGGAGCGCCCATCCCATTACTCGACAGAAGCCTCAGAGCCTCGGCACATTTCATCCCATCATGAGTTTTATTCTTTTGTATTGATTTGTCCAAGTGCTGCCAGTGTACAGGTCTGTAATCAGTCCGTAATCCACTACATAAAACAGAAACGTTCATGACACAGTCAAAATGACACGCACTGTTAGGGGGACTCCATTGCATTTTTCTGCACAGTTTATAGTTAAAATGACACGCAGTGTTTGCTTTTCCCCGTACCTGGGTGGGTTTTCTCCAGGTATTCCAGTTTCCTCCCACATTGTAAAAAAACATTTATGGTTGGTTGACTGAACACTCCAAATTGCCCTAGGTGTGTGTGAGCGTGAATAGTTGTTGGTCTATGTGTGCCCTGTAATTGGCTGGCAACCAGTTGAGGGTGTCCCCTGCCTACTGCATGAAAACAGCTGCGATTGGCTCCAGCACGACTCATGACCCATGTGAGATAAGCAGATCAGAAAATGGATGGATGGATGTTTACCACTATAATACCTTAATCTGATAAACGATACTCACGTTTCATTCATTGCACAGTGGTCATCATTGAAGGGGGATTGCTCCATTGTGGTCCCTTTTTAATATATCTTGTTCCCCAAATGGGGCTTTGAGTTTTCCTTGCCTGGTTTGGGATTCAGATCAGGGATTGTTGCAAATCTTTTTCAACTGTGGGCCTGTGAAACCCTTGGAGCCTCACAAGTGATTAAGGGCTATCCAAATAAACTTGACCACACAGATGTAGCTACATCTGTCTTGTTGCCAGCCAGTAAATTGGTGTAACATTGTCTTGCAATGTTACATGTCCCAATCTGTTTTTGTAAAAGTGGACAGGGAAATAACATGTAATTTTTTTACAGGTGTTCGACAGGCCCTTTGGTTAACCAAAAGCACGGCAGTCACTGGTTTCCCACCTCTGCTTCTATCACTGGCAAAGAGTCCTGCTAATCAAATACCAGATCAAGAAAACCGTGTTCTGAACGCCATCAAACATGCCCGCTTCTGGGACACAACTGAGGGGCGACCAGCAAAATACAGGTGTTTTGAAGGCCGGAGCTGGGATCGAACCCACGACCTCTGCACTGTGAGATCGACGCAATAACCACTGGACAACCGGGCTGCCCATTTCGAAAGTCAAGAATAAAATATTTTATTTGTTTCCCTAATTTGAAGCACTGCTAACTTCAGCCCTATCAAAAGTCATGTCAAATTATGTTGGGATACTTTTATTCGGAAAGCAAACAAACAAAAACTAACCCCCCCAAAAAGACAATTCATATGCACTCTTAATTTTCATCATAATGCATTGCCGAAGTATTGGATAAAGACCCAGTATTGGCAGATACTCAAGAACAAAATTACTTCGACTCTGACTTGGGAGAAGTACGTGGTTGGGTCGCCTCAAGTCTCATAGTACACCTCCCCCCTTTACTAATATCAATAAATGTCAAAACATCACTTAAAATTCTCTGAACATGTTGATTTTATATTTATCTTTCTTAGCAAGACACTCCTCTTCAACCTGCTCCATCTTTGTGCCACACTTCAGTCCAGCCACCCATTAATTGGAAGGAGAATGTTCACTGAGAAATACTCATTGGCAGCTACATGGAAAAGAGGTATACTATTGAAATGATTACCAAATGCCTTCTGTTTCAAGAGAGACTGAGAAAGTATCAGTGACGCAACTGTGGGACTAGCTGCGCCCAGCAATGTTAAGGGGAAAAAAGCGTCAACCGGTTTAAGTTTTTAAAAATCCATCTGTGTGACCTCTTTCTTCGCAAATATCCCTTGGAGAACAGTGGCTAATAAAGTGAATATAGAGTTTGGACAAATGCATTTTTATGGATAAATTTAGCTTTTATATACAAAAAATATATGTCGTCATATAAAAATCGTTTTTCATATTTTTGTTTCAAATGCTCACTTAGAAAAATTAAACAGCTAAGGGCAAAACACTGAAAATGTGGTTTTATTTTTGTGTACTAGGCGAGAACTTGTTCCAGGTTCGAGGTCAGAATGGCTTCATATTTAACAGCATGGATCCTCTACCAAGGGTTTTTGGGAAAGAGCAAGTGTCAGACACAGCAGATCATGCTCTTGAAACGTTTTATCCTGTATCTCCTACTGTGGACCTGCAGGAAGTATATGTGTACAAGAAGGAGGTGAACTGTACAGGTGAGCAATGGCTGTCTTTTGCGTCTTGGGAATAACTTGCATACATTTAAACACACATCATTTGTGCACATAATTTGTTCATAGATTTTGTACAATGTGCTGTTCTCGACCGAGGACTAATATACTAAGTGTTTGAGCCACCAATTGACCGATACATTTCCTGGCTAAGGCAGAATGGTAAACAGTGCTTTTCATCATCCTGTTCACATTTTGACATCATGAGACCAAAATGACACCAAACAACTGATTAACAGAATCCTTGCATAATGAGGCTTCAAACGAGTTGTTCACAGAACCAAGTGGCCAGAACCAAGTGGCCCCTCAGCAAAGAGTGTCTCGTGAGCAATTTGTTGTAGCGTTACAGAGACTCTGCAAGACACTTGAAAGGCATCAAAGTAGACAAGCTTGGAAATGATTTAGAATGAAACACTTGTTGTGAATTTTGCCTTGTTAGAGAACAGTTGTGCAAAAATACTGAAAATTTAACAGTAAGGCATATGCAGTCGGAAGTTAAAGAAAGTCAAAATAAGTTCAATGAAAAAACGTTTTTTTTTACCTGCACTGCTTTTTAAGTTTATCCTGATACTTAATGCAAAAGCCAAATGGTGTAACATCTGTTTTAAAAAAAATATCTATTTTTCCATCCATCTATTTTCTTTCGCGTACCCGCGGTCGTGTTCATGAGGCGAGGGAGGCCCTCCCTTATTTCCATCTTCTCAGCCACTTTCTCCACCTTTGTCAGGGGCTCGCCTAATCTGAAGATATATTCTTTCCAGCATATCCCATCTTTCTCAAGGCCTCCTCCTATCGGGACATGCCCAAAACATTTCACCGCGCAGTTGTCCACGAAGCATGCAAACCAGATGCCCTCCTTATCTGGCTCCTCTCAATGCAGAGAAGCGGTATCTGTACTCTGAGTCCTTCATGGATGACCCAGCTTTTCACTCACTCTAGTGCAGTGAAAAAGTAGTTGCCCCCTTTCTGATTTCTTTGTTCTTTGCATATTGATCACGCACACACACGCACGCACACACACACACACACACATTTCAGTTAATCAAAGTAATTTTAATATCACAGAAAGTAAATGGCAATTCAATTTATTTAGACACAAAAAATATTTCAACTTACCTGTACCTATGTAAAAAAGTCATTGTCCTCTGAACCTAATTATGGCTTGTGCCACCCTTAGCAATACCTGAACTCAAGCATTTGCGATAATTGATGATGAGACTTTCACATCGCCGTGGAGGAATTTTGGCCCACTATTCTTCACAGAATTGTTTCAACCCCACCATATTGAAAGGTTTTCTAGCAGGAACTGCCTGTTTAAGCTCACATAACAATTAGCCACTGTTGAGATCTTTGTGGGCAAACCTTCACATTTATAACGGGATCAAAAATGTATGACTTCACATTCAATTTGAAGGAAATCACACTCTTACACACTACATCATTAACCATATTTTTAGTGTCTTTTTATTGTTGAGACATTTAAAAAAAATGTTTTTCATTCAGGTTTCAGAGGACAGCATTATTATCCTCATACCCACACTCTTTACTTCCTGGAAGGAGATGATACTCGCTTCAAGCTTCCCCCAGAGCAGTTCAGAGCCAAGATGATCATGTTCCTTTTTGGAAATGCTCTGGCACGTGCACATATGCTTTATGGGGTAAGTGTGTGTGTGTGTGTGTGTGTGTGTGTGTGTGTGTGTGTGTGTGCGTGTGCGTGTGCGTGTGCGTGTGCGTGTGCGTGTGCGTGTGCGTGTGCGTGTGCGTGTGTGTGTGTGTGTGTGTGTGTGTTAGTTTAATCTGGAGTAAAGGTAATGGAGGACAAATTACACAGTCATGCACAGGGGACTGCAAGTAAAGAGGAGACATTTTATCATGTTGAACTTTATATATATATATATATTTTAAGAGTGAACTGCACTGTGTATGTGTTAACACAACACTTGGTCAGCGGTTTGCCCACTGATAGGACCTGATTAATGTCAAGTCAAGATGGCGCCCGAGTAGGCAGCCGTCAGCAAGTGCTCTCATGAGCCTTGCTTTTTTTGTTGTTCTTGTGTTTCTTTTGTCACTTTGTGTTTGTTGTTACGTCGTGTGGACTTGATGTGGACCTTTTTCAGCATTTTTTGGCCACGACATTCATCAAGGAGGAGACTCTGTGCTTGGTGGTTGCGCCTTCTCGGCAGCATGGGTATACCAGCACTGTTTTTGACTGGAGGAATGTCGGCGCCATTTGACTGTCGTTGCTGGACAGTCCCGGGGCGCTTGTGTCTTGCGCCTGTAATGGGCAGCATTTTTCACAGCCCCGCTTTGTTCAGCGGAGAGATCGGTGCTGTTGAACGGTCTGCGGCTGGATAGATGCAGGTCTTGAGGAGCCGACGATGAGAAGAAAGGAGCGTTGGCGCGGAGTGCCGATGCGGATTTGGAGCTGGGAGTCGCGGCTTGGAGTTTGAAGCGGATTATGTGGGACAGGAGAAGTGAACTAATCTCTTTTCGTCAATGGACGCTACAGCTTCGTGTTTGCTTTCAAAACTTTGCTTGTAGCAGACGTGTGCACATTTTCAGCATGATGTCTCTGATCCACTGGTGAAAGGACACTTTGATCCGCTCCTCTTTCATCTATAACTGCTTCAGACAACAAAGTGTATGCGGAAAAGTGGTGAAGATTGCACGACTGTCTCTGTCCTATGTGTTGTCTTGTGTTATTTTTGTTATTTTTGACTTCAAAATGGCGCCGCGAGAGTGGCTGCCTTTCCAGCAGCTCCTATTTTTTTGTTGTTCTACTTCTTCCTTTCATAACTTTGCTGCTGTGAATCTGGAATTTCTCCATTGTGAGACTAATAAAGGTTTTCTTAATCTTAATCTTAATTATGTACACTAGGGATTCACAATAATTATTGGACTGATAATGGAGGAAAAATAACATCAACTACATTATCTGATCCTGCAAATTAAGACCAATATTTTGGCCGATAGTGCAGCGCTTCCTCTTCTACGTCAGAGTCATCGTCGATTTATCAACACAGGCCTAGAACGCCCTCTTGCGGTTTATTGTGAAATTAGGGTGAAATGATATACAGTAACAATGTGTTAATAATTTCACACATAAGTTGCTCCAGAGGATAAATCGCACCCCAGGCCAAACTTTGAGAAAAAAGAGAGTTTTATAGTCCGGAAAATACGGTGGGTTATTTATTGTAAATATTGCAACTTGGAGTAAAAAAAAAATGGTCCATTCACTAGAATGAGGGCTGTAGTTGAGGCTCTCGTGGTGGTCACCCGGGCCTATAGCCGTGGGAACGCATCAGGGGCTGCCTGCTTCTGTGACCGGCAGAGAATAATGATGACCTTTTCTTTTTGACTGTATTTTTCTCTTCATTATAATCTATGGATTTAATCGACATTTCGATTGCAGTCCAAATTTACAAGTTCCAGCGACTTTTCACTGCACTTTGAACATTGCAGATGAGATAGCGTGTGACCACGGGGACCTCTGTGAATTGTTGTCAGGTCTGGCAGGCTCTGTAGGTGGCGAAGGCAACGTAAACAAAAGCGGGCTAGCCGAGCTTCATCGCATTTTCAATATCCTGGACAAAATTGCTGAGCTGCGGGATCTCCTTAAATTGTGATTGGGTATTATAGGCAGCGGGGGCAATTTAAAGAAAAGAGGGGCAGCCGAGGTGAGCTATGGCTCAGCTAAATGTTTACTGTGAAGTAAATTAGTTCAAATGGATGGATGGATGGATGACACAGCACTGTGTCCCACTGAACTTGTTGGAATACCAACGGTGATGGCTCATTGAACTGCATCTGCAGTGAGTGATATTTTTAATCTTTTTTTATTTTAGTGCTTGAAACTGTCTTCACATAGGTCTGTCACTTGATCAACTTATCATTCGATGCGAAAAAAGTGCACTCAATAGTTTTTTTGGGACTCCATAAATCAGGCGTGCCAAAGAAGTCAATCGCGATAGCTTGCGGACTGGTCCCAAGTCAATCGGGAGGGTTATAGAGGGAAAAAAACAACCCAAAACATTTGTGTGTCAGTGTGTGTATTAATTAATAGACATATTTTTATGTTATTGCACACCGCACCCTGAGCATCCTATCAGTCTCACTTTCATAAAAAGTATTGAAAAATAAAATAAAAAAGCAGGTCACCTTTAACCTACGGTGGACCGTGACCTGCATCACCCGAAGTTTTTAGCGATCAGCAGTCTGCAAATGCAGCTTGCAATCAGAGCTGTTTCCCAAACCAGAGGTTGTTGGTTCGATCCCCGAGTATTGCGACCATGTTGAAGTGTCCTTGAGCAAGATACTGAAAATTCCCCCACCCACAAATTTGCTCCTGATGCTCTGTCATCAGTATGTAAGATACGATAAGATAACCTTTATTTGTCCCACATTGGGGAAATTTGCAGTCTACAGCAGCAAAATCGATTACAGGTTTTCACGCATGTTTATTCACCAGCCTGACACCAGTCGGTAGGAACGAGCGGCAGTATTTCTCCTTCTTGCAACGCGGGTGTAACAGTCTCTGGCTGAAGGAGCCACCCAGTGCTGTCAGGGCGGGCAGGAGGGGGTGGGAGGGACTGTCCATATTATCTTTTAACTAAGCTAGCATCCTCCTGTTGCCCACCTCCTCTAGAGTATCCAGGAAGCTGCCCAGGACAGAACTGGCCCTCCTGACCAGTCGCTCCAGTCTCTTTCTGTCCTGGGCCGAGATGCTGCCTGACCAGCAGACAATACCATAATGGATGGCCGAAGCCACCACCGAGTTGTATAAGGTCTTAAGGAGTGACCCTTGAAACTCAAAAGACCTCGGTTTCCTGAGTAGGAAGAGACTGCTCTGTCCCTTCTTGATCAGGGCGTCCGTGTTAGTAGACCAGTCATGTTTATTGTTGAGAAGAACACCCAGGTACTTGTAGGAGGTTACCCTCTCTGTGTCTGTATCTTGGATGTTCATCAGTGCAGTTGAGGACTGTTTCCTGCAGAAATCCACTACCAACTCCTTAGTTTTCCTTGGGTTGATCTGGAGGTGATTCTGCTGGCACCAGTCCTTCATTCGTCCCTTGTACTCCCGATCGTCTCCCTCTGTAATGAGGCCTACAATCGCAGAGTCATCGGAGAACTTCTGAAGGTGGCAGGTTATCTGGTCACGTATCTGAAGTCCGAGGTGTAGAGGGTGAACAGAAATGGTCCCCTGCGGCGCCCCAGTGCTGCAGCGAAGCCTGTCCGACTCATAGCTTTGTGTGGATCTTTGTGAATTTGACTCAATGCATTTTTCTCTCTTTCTCCCCCTCATCCTCTCTGTCTTGTCTGGATCTGTTCATACATGCGTACATACACCAAGGCCAAGACTTGGCGTGTCTTGGATCATCCTATCACAATACAGGGAGTTGGGACCAACGGCAGACTTTTCCAGTTCATTGTTTTCCAACTCAACACCACAGATCTGAGAGGAGATGATGGCATCAAAAACCAGGTTTTAACTCTGATTTGTAGTTATTTATTGTCTCTGTGTGTTTCTTTGAAGGCTAATGATGCACTAGACCAGGGGTCGGGAACCTTTTTGACTCAGAGAGCCATGAAAGCAAAATATCTGGAAATGTATTTCGAGATAGCCATATATATTTCATACAGTAATCCCTCGCTAGAACGCGGTTCACCTTCCGCAGCTTTGCTGTTTCACAGATTTTTTTTGGTGCAATTTTTTAATGCTTTTTTTAAAACAGTGAATTATGTTCTGCATCCTGATTGGCTAAGGGACTGACCAAAGTGAACAGTCTCCGCACCTCGTCTCTGTACAGCTTACCTAATTTACCTTTGCAAATTTTTCGTCTTTGGTTTCATTGTGTCAGTGGCTTATGCTGGTCTGTCAAGGAGGGGAAGCTCAATTTCAACCTACATCATAAAATGTGTCCGTTTATTTCTACGTGAATTCTGCTCTCGGTTCCTTTTTAAAAAAAAATTAAAAGGATGCCTTCACCATAAGATCAGTGATTGGCTCACTTCGCTGTCAATCAAAAAGAGATTCCGACAGATCATCCAATCATCATGCAGAAAGCTGAGCTTTCGGGCCAGCCTATAAACGCCCATAGACTTCCAGAGACGCTGCGCGTCCAAAGGCCGGGACAAAACCATCATTTATCCAATGACTCGTCTCATTTCAATGCATTGGGACAACCTACACTGAACTCTCGAGCCGCTCAACGTCCGTGCGGTCGACGCTCAGCGCCCACACAGTTTAAAGCTGTCTCTCGCAGCGTACTTTGATGCGAACGTAGCATGGTGCGTGTCAAAGTGTGCCGCTTTACATTCGACCGTTTTGATGGTATTTTGTCATTGTAAATTAGACACACCGCAGAACCAGTTCTCTCCACAAAGGCGAATCCTTTGGTCTATTCGTGCTGAAGTCTACCATACTCGTCATTTTTTTTTCTTTTCGCCATCTTATTCGTTTAGGATTAGCTTTGACCTAATGACTGAGCAGGCTGATTCAAAAGGGGACATATCACCTGTTTTTGCAGCAAAAGCCAACGTAGGCCAGTATTATCCAATCAAAATTGCTCCTGGAGCCAACTGTCGCCCTGAACAGAAAATGAGCATTAAAAAATCGATGGATTTTAAACAAGTGAGAATATTTTGTTTTATCTGCAAGCCAGCATTCATCAAAAGAGCCACATGTGGCTCGTGAGCCATAGGTTCCCGACCCCTGTTCCAGAGCCTTGAATTTTCAAAAGACTAAAATCACTTTAAGAGGTACAGTATATATCAATCAGTTGACAAACAATGTGGTTTGGTTAGTTTTCATTCCAATATCGGGCCAAACCAGGGTCTAATTACCACCACATTTGATGAATCTTACACTTACTTAAATAGTATATGTCAGTGGAGTAGATAAGATAAAAAAAGAAGCACACCACGCCATGTTTAAAAGAATTTCAAGAATTAAAAAGCAAAATGATGGACATCAACTTGGAAGAGGTTACAAAGCTCTTTCAGGGTGCCTACACAAGTACAGTATGGAAAAGTAAGAAATTTGATTTCAGAAATTTCAATAGGCTCTGGCATGAAAGAGACCAATATCCAAGAATAATACAATGTAATTCATTCATGCACTGTGTTGGCTTTTTGTAAGTTATTATTATTTAATTCACTTGTTATAGGTGTGGATGGAGGAAGATGCTGAGCTGTACAATTTTGCCAAAGTCAGACCACTTTTCAAGAAGAAGCAATTGAAGGTAACCACTCACCTTAACTTTAAATGAAAGACGACTTGATGCATTGTTTTCACAATTTAAAATTGTTCCAGTTGTCTTATTATTTTGTCCAAAAAAAAAACACAACAGGATCAAGAGTTAGAGCGTACTTTCTGAACCTGTAAACAGTTTTTTGGCTTTGTTGTTGCTGTTCTCAAGCAATTTTAGGGGCGGGCTGTTTAATGCAAGAAATAGCGCCTTCCCAATAATCACCATTTTATGAGTTCAATTTACAGATAAAAAGAAAAATGGCTTAATTGAGGCTTCTACAAATTTTTAATGAAACGGCTTAGGTTGAACATTTCAACAAGTTCTACCAAAAGTTGGAGGCACATGAAACAGCCTAAGACCAACAAAAAGTCTAAGACCAACAAAAGGGGCCCGATTCAAAACTCAAAAATTTTGTCTCATTTTTGTCCTTTTATCGAGGTGATAATCTGATGTGCTTCATTCAATAAATTCCAATTACAATGTGCCAGTATCCCACTTCACCTTTCCCCATGACATGGCATGAAATGCAATGCCTGAGATCCCAGGCAAAGACGCAAGGCATCAAAGATGTGTATGTAGCAGAATGAAAATGGAAGAGGCTTGTAATTTCACACACAAGGGCATTTTGTGTGTGAAAATAATAAGACTGTTCAAGAATTAATGTCTTTAATGTGCAGGGATGAATGGGCATGAGGCTCTGTAGATGGTTTGGACAGGTTGAGTTTTGAAGTAAATGAACAATCATTTAAATAATCGTGATTTCAATCTCAATCAGCATAATCGTCAAGATTATTTTCTCCATAATCATCCAGTCTATATATATATATATATATATATATATATATATATATATATATATATATATATATATATATATATATATATTTGTATTTGTATTTGTATTTCTCTCTAGGTACCAGCTGGTGTTGCAGGATACAAGCCTGAGACTTTCACCAAGTTCCTTGCACTTTACCTGCACGGCGCTGTGTAGCAAAAAAAAGACTTCCATTCATCGTTGTGATACAACTGTGAATCAATGTTTCTGTGTTCAGGGAAATTATTTCCTGAGATTCCCTCACCGTGAAAGGTCTGAATTAATTTTCCAGGTTAATCATAGTGTAAAGAATAAACGTACAAATGATTCCCTTTAAAAAGGTGTCAACCCATTAAGTATCAAAATAATGCTATACTGTATCCTGTACCCTGCCATATTTTAGACTGCTTTACATAATATCTGTGACATATGACGTGCTGTAAACTAGAGTTGTTTTATGGTCTAATTGGGCTATAACGATGCCATGGATGCCATCTAGTATAGACATTTGATAACACATCAATATAAATATAATATTAATTGTCTGAAATGTATTGAATGAAACTCGCAATATTTTTGGATGATAGTGATGTGGGAAATGTTGCCTCATTTGTACTCTATTATTATACAGGATATATTTATTTATGTACCTATCTATATAGATAGATAGATAGATAGATAGATATACTCTCTCTCTCTCTCTCTCTCTCTCTCTCTCTCTCTCTCTCTCTCGTGTGTTTATATATATATATATCTCGTGTGTTTATATATATATATATATATATATATATATATATATATATATATATATATATATATATATATATATAAACACACGCATACACACATACGGTATACAGGTTTACCGTATACCGTAATGCATTGGGACAACCTACACTGAACTCTCGAGCCGCTCAACGTCCGTGCGGTCGACGCACGGACGTTGCGTCGACCGCAAAGTTCACGCGCGGGCCATCCGAGAAGACGCTTAAGCCGCTTTCGTCCGTCCAGACATCTTCTCCGACCGCCGCCAAGGTTTTCCCCGCCCGTCTGCTGTCAGGATTACGCTTCTTGGACGAGAAAAGTTTTGTCGCGCCTATCTCGCTAACGTCACGGACGCAGCAAACAAACGTTGCGGTATACCCAGCGGGCGAGTGGTTAGCGTGGATCCCGGCTCCCTCCTTCCTGTGTGGAGTTTGCATCTTCTCCCCATGTCTGCTTCGTTTTTTTCCGGGTACTTGGTTTTCCTCCAACATCATGTGTGGCAGGCTGATGACTTTTTCATTCTTTAAGTTGTCTGCTCCCATAGAAGTGGAAACAGATAAAATATTTTGATATTGTGTGCCAATTTTTGAGAGACCGCGGTAACTTTGACATCAGCTGTACTGGACAAAGTACAGTAAAATCTTTCAACCATAGAGACAGTATCAAGGAAGTGTTTTCTTTACCAATCCAGCACGAATCTCCGACTCCTCTGGACAGCCGCTGATACTGATTCCTCTTCTCAAAGAAAATAGACAACATATTTCCCCAGCCAGATGTGTAAATGTTTTTGCTCAACAAAAATGCATTCTCTTGACAGTACTGAGGATTATGATAATTTCCCAAAAGTTCTCAAGTGATATTTGAAGCAGTGCTGAAAATATATCAATCAACAACCGTTTTGGACAAGATTTTGTTAGGTCGATCAAAAACATGAACGGTAAATACAGCATGGATTAAATCAAGCACAGGGTCCAAGCAGTAGGGTGACCTATTCGTTGGAAATGATCAATGTCTCTGACTTTGGTCACCCAAAGATTCCAAAGGTGCTGCCTTACGCTTTGGTTCAAGAATGTCATGTCATGGATGAACCAGCTTTGCATTCCAGTACCAGTTGCATCATAATGTGTTCTATCTTTGGTGGGGTTAACAAAAGTCCTCAAACAAAAGTGTATTAATGGAAAGAAAAAAATAGCGTACTTTTATGATTAAATAAATAAATAAATGAGCACTATGGTAAAGGTGCAAGCAACATGCTGAACATTACATTTTAAGCATTGACAAGACCGGAGCGATATAAAGGCACTTTATACTACTAATCTATATATATATTGCGCGTCGTCCCGCACGCGGTCTGTCCTTCCGTCTGTCCCATTTCAAAACGTACCTACTTCACCGCGCCGCCACTGCGCCGCTCAGGCAGTGGCTCACTTCGATCGCGCGGGCATCTTAGCGAAAAAATGTTGTCTACCCACAAGCATTGCAATTAAATTGTTAGTTATTTAGTAGAGCTAAACATCGCTTTATGTTCGCGATAAGCAATGAAGATGAACAAAAAGTTGAACCAAGCAACAACACTTTTGTGGGCCAAAGGCCCACCTTACCAGCCTCCCGCAGGAACTAGCTGATGAGCCGCCCGGAGGGCGGCGAACCGCCACCTTACCAGCCTTCCGCAGGAACTAGCTGATGAGCCGCCCGGAGGGCGGCGAACCACCGCCTTACCAGCCTTCCGCAGGAACTAGCTGATGAGCTGCCCGGAGGGCGGCGAACCAGCTAGTAATAATAGTAATTGTAATCATGTACGACAGTAATCTGTCATACATGATTACAAAAAAAATTGTTCCGTCTACAGATATCCCTCTACGTTTGACCTATGGTAATGGAAGTGAGTTAACATTTTTTTTGTATGTACAATTTATGAATGTATGTTTTTTTCCCCAACATTTGCAGGGGTCATGTGTGACCTTGACCTATCGGTTTCATCGGATTCACTTCAAACATGGTCTCCACCATCTCAAGACCTGGAACAACAACAGGTTTCAGCATATTCTGACTTTCACACTCCTTAGCTTTAAAAAATAAAATGCTTAAAAACTCCCCTTTCTTGGCTAACCAAAAAAAATCCCAAATTTAAATGAATGTCTAATGTAATCTATCTAGTGTTTTGTCACACATATTGTGCCGTCTCACGGCAACACCGAAGGTCATCTTTTACATTTTAATGTACTGAAAAGTGTCAAAACATTGATCATGCTTTATGCCTAATATTGTGACTTTTTGCTCGAGGACATGGTCGTGACAGCGGCAACATTTTACTGGAGTAAAGTCAAGATGTTCTAAGGAACATAGAATAGAAAGAGTGAAACAATTTAAGTATTTTGGGGTTATGGTAAGATTAAAGATTACCTTGGACAACACATGTCCATAAGGTAATAGATGAATGTAAAAATAATAAATAAAAAGTGAATAGGAGATATTTGGCTGAGATTGGGAGGCATGGGGCAGATAGATAGATAGATAGATAGATAGATAGATAGATAGATAGATAGATAGATAGATAGATAGATAGATAGATAGATAGATAGATAGATAGATAGATAGATAGATAGATATAATGTGTGGTGTATAGGCCACCAGCAAAAACGATTCTAAAAGAGTTGCATCTTGTACTAAATCCGGCATTGAGGACAACAACTCCGCAAAGGATCATTAGCTGTAGAAATGGGAAATATATTCCATTAGAAATCTGTAGGAAACAAATGTCAATTAATTATTGTACTAGTGTACAAGGAAAACGTTTTGAAAATCTGTTGGATGAAGGAAGCGAGAAGTCGTAAA
The DNA here is from genome assembly GCF_025434085.1 of Hippocampus zosterae. NCBI lineage: Eukaryota > Metazoa > Chordata > Actinopteri > Syngnathiformes > Syngnathidae > Hippocampus > Hippocampus zosterae. The sequence goes on from NC_067465.1 coordinate 17,352,830, forward strand.
GGACCTTGAGTTAAAGCAATTTAGTATGAGTCCGACATTTCCAACAGCGTAGTTACCGGTACTTCCAGAGACAGCGGTTAACACTTTGAAAAAGGAGAGTGGAAAATTATGAGGGTTAGAGCTGGTTCACACTCCATACCAGTAGGCGACGGTAATGCACATAACCGTTCCCTGTCATAAGAAGAAGTAGCAACAAGAAAACAAAGAAGGATACAGAAAAAAATGAACTTTATTCTTCGAATTTATTAAGGGGTCACAAACGACTCAGTGTGGGACTTCGATTACGAGTGACCACCGGTAAGATATCCCAAAAATCACGGTTTCCTCGTAGTCACGTCTTTAAAAAGTACGTGGAACGTCTTTGCGCTGACGCTACTAGTGATCAAGATCGTATGTTTAACAGCGTTGTTAAAGTAACAATGATTCGGAAATACGGTCCACGTGGATTTTCTTTGGCCATTTGCTACTTTATGCCTTTACATGTCATATACCAAGGACGGGCAATTTACATGCTTGGGTGGAGGATTTTTTTTTGAAAATCATCAATGTTACGGAGGGGCGGGGGCGGCACATAGGACGATGCATTTCCTAACCAGATGTACAAAAAAAAAACGATGTTATACAGGCAGTTGTTGTTTGCCCGTGACCGGCTCTGATGGTAAATAACCACTGCGTGGAACCCTTGGCTTGTTGGGGATTGGCTATTCTGATGACAGTAGTTGGCTGCAACTACTGTTTAGAGCAGGGGTGTCCAAACTTTTTGCCAAGGGGGCCAGATTTTATGTGGTAAAATGTCGGGGGGCCGACCTTGGCTGACATTCTTTACATTGTTCAACAAATTTTAGTAAGCCAGTCTGTTTCACATTTCCATTTTTATTTTAATTTCACCAATCTTAAGAATTTCTTTTGGTTCATTCGAAACAGGAATTTGAAATATGACATATCAGTCAATATAAACACGGAGTGATGTCTTGTTAACTCGTGAGTGATGCCCTCTAGTGTCTAAATGCTATTACTCATTTAGTGAATGCTATTACTCATTTAGCCACTAGAGGGAAGCAGTACTCTATGAAACATCACTCACCAGTCTACGAGACCTCAGTCAATGCAACACGTGTTCCATTGCGCCCAACCTGCGGGCCAGACGGCACTGATTTTATGACCGGGGCCGAGGGCCGGATGAAAGTCGACCGCGGGCCGCATTTGGCCCGCGGGCCGGACTTTGGACATGCCTGGTTTAGAGCCAACTAATTTTTGTCGCTCATCACAGTCTATTTCCCGTTCCCCTTGGAGAGCCGTGATGACTGTGAAAACATATAGAGAAGTCAAAAATAATGTGATATTCAACTATTGTTTTAAGTTACTGTAATCAGGGGGTTGCGAACAAGAAAATGCTTACCAAAAAAAACATTATATATATATATATACACACATAGGGGTTCAGTCCTATGCAGAACAGCAGTGGGGATAGTGCATCACCTTGATATATGCCACATTTGATGGACACTTGGGTAAGTGGCTTGCCATTGGCTACAAGTGTGGTTTTCCACATCCTCATCGAGTTCGCAACGAAGGCTCTGAGGGTCCTGTTCACCTTATACAACTCCAAGCATTCAGTGATCCATGTATGTGGCATCGAGTCATAGGCTTTCTTGTAATCAATCCAGGCTGTGCACAGGTTGGTACGTCGGGACCTGCAGTCTTGTGTGACTGTTCTGTCAACCAGGAGCTGATGTTTGGCTCCTCTGGTATCTCTACCAATGCCCTTCTGTGCTTCGCTCATGTATTGATCCATGTGTCCACTTATCTTGGCCGCAATGATGCCTGACATGAGCTTCCATGTTGTGGAGAGACAGGTTATTGGCCGATAGTTGGATGGGGCTGCACCCTTTGAGGGATCCTTCATGATCAGGATGGTTCGCCCTTCGGTTAGCCATTCTGGGTGAGTCCCATCCCTCAGCAGCTGGTTCATTTGTACTGCTAGGCGCTCATGGAGTGCTGTGAGTTTCTTTAGTCAGTAGGTGTGGACCATGTCCGGGCCTGTTGCTGTCCAGTTCTTCATATCTGAGACTCTTTCCTGTATGTCTGCCACTGTTATGGTAACCGGGTTCTGTTCAGGGAGGTTGCTGTGCTCCTCTCTCAGGGTCACCAGCCAATGTGCACTGCTGTTATGTGCAACCTCCTTCTCCCATATGCCTTTCCAGTACCTTTCAGTTTCCAGTCTTGGTGGGTCAGCTCTGTTGTTAGGACCCTGCCACTGAGCGTACACTTTCGCAGGTTGTGTTGCGAACAGCCTGTTTATTCGTCTGGCCTCATTCTCTTTCGTGTACCGCTTTAGGCGACTGGACAAGGCTTGGAGCCTTTGTTTGTCAGTTTCGAGTGCTTCAGGTATGGTCATCTGGATGTACCTCTCGGGTATCGGCCTTTTCATCACACCTCTCTGGGCCTCCGTTAATTGACTCACATCTTTCCGGGCCGCCTTGATCTTAGCCTCCAACCGTCTTTTCCATGGTGGGTAACGTATCTCATGGCTTCCATGGTTGCTCTTATAGCCCAGAGTCTCCAGGATCACTGATGCTGAAGCGTATATCAGCTCATTGGTTTCTGTGATCGTTACGGTAGGGATTGCCCTCAGTGCTGCATTCACACTTTCTATGAGACTTTCAGATGGTACTTCACATAGCCGTTGTAATCGGTGTATATATATATATATATATGTATATATATATATAATGTGTGTGCTTACATGCCTCGAGGGGTACACGTACCTCTGGTTGGGAAACACTCCCATATTGTTTTGTTTTTTGTTATTTTAAAGTGTCCTTGGGTGTCTTGAAAGGCGCTTATAAATAAAATGTATTATTATTATTATTATTATTATATGGAAGTTAACCTTTGTATAGGAAATGCTTAATACGCTGCCATGCATGTGGTCCATTCTTTATCAGTCTGTGAACACTACCCATTGGTATTTTTAATCTTAGATGTCATTTTATACCCTCAATCGGTGTATGCACATTATCAGGCCTAACATTCAAGGGTATGTAATAGGTAGAGCATAATCACTGGTGGTATGTACCTGTGTTTGTTTATATACATGTGATGTATCGTCTTCCACTGACTAATTAACTGATGATGTATTTTTTTATCAGCTGGTACATTATGAAGAGCAATAAATCTTACAAGCTTGTGCTGCATAAGAGAGGTTTTGGTGGAAATGGTAAGTTCAAAACATCATGTACCGGTACATTACATTTTTCCCTTTGGGATTGTTTTGCAATCAAATGTTTATTTTCTTCAGATGATGAAGTGGTGGTCAATCCAAAAGTTTTCCCTCAAATCTGCCTTGGGGACATAATTGAAATTGCACATCCTACTGATGAGTTCAGGTGAGTTTGTACCAAAAGAAGGAAGTTACCATAGAGAGATTAGGGAGTGTTTATTTGTTATGCTGCCACAATTTTTAAATTAACTGATGCTTAAAATACACAGTCCCCTTTTGCTGCAAGTGAAAAGCTTAAAAGAAGACCTTCAAAAAGGTATGTCAACCTCATTAAACTTTTTCTGTTATTCATGTGGAGCAGGAAAAAACATATTTGTGTGGTCAAAAGGTCTGGAACGCTCAATTTTCCCCCCACCAGCTATTTAAAATAGAAACTCATGCAGTGAATTGTTTCATTGTACAAACTCAATTCCAATGTATTTGGGAAATTGTTTTAAACAGAATACAATATAATTCAATAAAATAATTTGCAAATCATCTTCAACCGACTGTATTGTATATTTGAATACACTTCAAAAACAAGCTATTTAATGTATACACCGATCAACTTTATTGTTATTATATGCTTTTTTGGAACGTGTTGCAGCCATAAAATTTAAACTTCATGTTTATTTGCTAAATTCAATAAAGTTGATCAGTTTGAAATTAAAATATCTTGTCTTTGTAGTGTCTTACAGTATATACAAGTTGTACATGATTGGCAAATCATAATATTCAATTTTTATTTGTTTAACAACATCCCAATTTTGGTTGTGCACTCTGAGATGAAAACTTTAAACAAATAAACCGTTTAAGTCACTGCGGAAATCATGGAATGTTTACCCAAAAATGTATTGTATCTTTACTCATTAAAAGTAGCCATTTTAGGCAGATTTTGCAAAGTTCCCATAAATGTGTAACATTTGTCGTTTGCTTTGCTTTGTTTTCACTCTCTTGTCTAATTCCTCCCAAACCAGGTAGATGGGGTTAAAGTCTGAAGACTGTATTTCTGTATGATTTGAAGTGACAATTTTCAATTTTGTGTTAACTTACATTTTTCATGATTGCACAATAATTGAGAACTGTGCCTAATGTAAAAAACAATGAAAAGAGTAAAGAATAAAAATTATGATCATTTAACTTTTAACCGCCTCATCATTTTAGTTCATGTTCTTTCTCAGAAGTCGTTTTTGCCTTGCGTTTTGTCAAGAACTGATCCAAGGATGTTTGCTTTTGTCAGCTTTTAACAATACTTTGAAAATGCCCAAGGCAAACATTAGCATAGTGAGCCTGACTGGTGAACACTTTTTCTGGGTGATTCACATTGACGTAAAACTGGAACGCCTCATGCCCCCCCCCCCCAAAAAAAATCTGCTCCCATCCATCCATCCATCCATCCATTTTCTACCGCTTATCCAGGGTTGGGCGGCCCGGTATCCAGTGGTTAGCACGTTGGCTTCACAGTGCAGAGGTACCGGGTTCGATTCCAGCTCCGGCCTCCCTGTGTGGAGTTTGCATGTTCTCCCCGGGCCTGCGTGGGTTTTCTCCGGGTGCTCCGGTTTCCTCCCACATTCCAAAAATATGCCTGGCAGGCTGATTGAACACTCTAAATTGTCCCTAGGTGTGAGTGTGAGTGCGAATGGTTGTTCGTTTCTGTGTGCCCTGCGATTGGCTGGCAACCGATTCAGGGTGTCCCCCGCCTACTGCCCGGAGACAGCTGGGATAGGCTCCAGCACCCCCCGTGACCCTAGTGAGGATCAAGCGGTTAGGAAGATGAATGAATGAATGAATATCCAGGGTTAGAGGGTCAGCAGCTTGTGCAGGGAAAGCCAGACTTCCCTCTCCCCAGCCACTTCTTCCGGCTCTTCCCGGGGGATCCCGAGCCATTCCCAGGCCAGCTGGGTGACATAGTCTCTCCAGCGTGTCCTGAGTCATCCCTGGGAGGCGTTCAGGGGGCATCTGATGCCAGAGCCACGTCATCTAGCTCTTCTTGACGTGGAGGAGAAGCGGCTCGACTCTAAGCCCCTCCCGTATGACTGAGCTTCTCACCTTATCTCTAAGGGAGAGCCCGAAAACCTGCGGAGAAAACTAATTTCGGCAGCTTGTATCTGGGATCTCGTTCTTTCAATCACGACCCATAGCTCGTGACCATAGATGAGGGTTGGAACGTAGATCGACCGGTAAATTGAGAGCTTCAACTTTTGGCCCAACTTCTTTTTCACCACGACAGAACAATACAAAGTCCGTATCACAGCAGATGCTGCACCAATCCGCCTGTCGATCTCTCGCTCTCTGCTGTCCTCACTCGTGAACAAGACCCAGAGATACTTAAACTCCTCCACTTGGGGCAAGATCACCTCCTCGACCCGGAGAGGGCACTCCACCCTTTTCCGACTGAGGACCATTGTTTCACATTTGGTGGTGCTGATTTTCATCCCAACCGCTTCACAATCGGCTGCGAAACGCTCCAGTTAGAGTTCGAGAGCCCTGCTTGAAGGAGCCAACAGTACCACATCATCTGCAAAAAGTAGAGATGCAATACTGAGGCCACCAAACCGGATCCCCTCAATGCCTTGATGAAATTCTGTCCATAAAGGTTATGAACAGAATCGGTGACAAAGGGCAGCCTTACCACTGAGGAGGTTTTTAACCACATCGGTGACTTCAACCCCAGAGATAGGAGAGCTCACCTCAGAGTCCTCGGACTCGGCTTCGGAGGGAGGCAACTCTCGTCTGCTAGTGTGAACCCCAATATACAGTCACTGAGCCGGGGGGCAATGAGTATGCCCACACCTGCTCTATGCCCCTCACCATGGGCAACTACAGAGTGGAAGAGAGTCCAACCCCTCTCCAGAAAACTGGTACTAGAGCTCAGGCTGTGTGTGGTGGCAAGTCCGAGGAAAACCAGTCAGAACCTCTCTCCCTCGCACACCAGCTCGGGCTCCTTCCCTGCAAGAGAGGTGACATTCCACGTCTCTAGAGCTAGCTTCTGTGCTGCCCAGCTCACATTGCACCCGACCCCTTTGCCCCCCCTAGATGGTGAGCCCATGAGATGGGGGACCCACGTTTCCTCTTGGGGCTGAGCCCGGCCGGGCGCCATGTGTGTAGTTCTGGCCACCAGGTGCTCGCCAACGAGCTCCACCTCCAGGCCTGGCTCCAGAGGGGGGCCCCAGTGACCCGCGTCACAGTGGCCCTGCGATTGGCTGGCAACCGATTCAGGGTGTCCCCCGCCTACTGCCCGGAGACAGCTGGGATAGGCTCCAGCACCCCCCGCGACCCTAGTGAGGATCAAGCGGTTAGGAAGATGAATGAATGACAAAAGCAGCATCTGAAGGATACCAAGGAATATGTACATGTATCTGAACCCTATTGCGTCAACAGTAATATCACAAAATCTTAAATTGTGAATTAATTGAATTCCTTTTTTCTCCATTCTTTCTTAGAGACAATCAGTGTGGATCAGGCTGTGGCACAAGCCTTCAGACTGCGTGCTTACCAAGATGTCGTTGTTAATATTGTTGACCCAAAGGTTTGATAACTTTTCTTTGTCTAGAATGGCTTTATCAGGCATTACACTGTAATCTATCATGGGTTACTGGTTCACAGTCCCTTTTTCCGTTGTGGGCTGGAAGTTAACACCTGCAATGGATTTCATTTATTCTCCTCGAACTTCTCTACGTTGTCACTTCACAACCATTGACATAAATGTATTAAGTTGAGCTGCAAGTGTGACCCACTTTTGACAAGTTTGGGCATTCTCCATGGGAAGCAATGGATTATGTCCAAGTGGACTACATACTTCAGAAACATTTTGACAAATGAAAACAGTTTAGATAGACAGTTTAGAGGTTGTCCTGTTCCATCGCGGTGTACAGTTGGAAAGTGATGTGGCTATGTTAGCTTCATCAATCTGTGATCTTAAACTGTCTTTGAAGTGGTTCACAGTCAAGTGTAAAGCAGTTGGGATATGAATTAGCAACTCCAAGTTGGAGGAAAAGGTCTTTAACTAAAAAAGAGAAGGGTGCCTTTTTTAAGTTGAAGGTAATCTCCTACCCCAAAAGTAAGAGTTCCGTTTGGGGTCTTGTCCACATGTGAGAGAATGACACACAGGGCTGTCAGGTTGATTGGTGCAGCCTCTGCAGGGATACAGTCTTTTACTTGTTGATCTGTGTTCCTACTTTCACCGGTGTTCACTAATTGTGAGTCATGACCAAAAGATTACAGATACAAGCATCTTAAATGAGTTACCACTTCAGTTTCCTGCATTCTCTCTTAAAAACAGTGAGAAGCTCAGCCTTCCGTTCGGGACTCAGTGAAGAGCCGCTGCCCTTCTGTATCAAAGGCCATGCACGCAGACACACAATTTATTATTATTTTTTTTTAATTTCCCACTATATAGCCTTCACGGTCGATGTGGGACCAGTCCATGGACTGCCAGTCGACCGCGTTGGACTAGTTGGGCGCTGCGATATTAATACTTCATCCCATCGGGTGAAGACTATAGTCCAGTCTATTGGCTGGCCTTGGAATGCCTTCAGCTCTCCAGATGAGATTTACAAAGTGGTTGGGGAGAGGGAAGTTGGGCTTTTCTGCTTAAACTGCTGCCCCACAACCAAATAAGGAAGAAAATTAATGATGGATACTAATTCTTCTTCCTCACGGGTCAAAGTGGCCACAGTTTAATAGGGAAGCCCAGACTCCCCTCGCCTATGCAACTCGGTCCCAGTTCTTCCAGGTGTGTCCCGAGGCATTGCCACAGCCAACCACGAGACAGTTTCTCCAACATGTCCTGGTTCGTATCAGGCCTCCTCCCAGTGGAACGTCCATGGGACAGCCCAGGCATGCCCTGGAGGAAATTCATTTTGACCAATTATATCCGGTTTATAGTTCTTTCAATCATGATTTACAGCTCGTGACCATGGGTGAGGGTAGGAACGTAGATTGACTGGTAAATTGAGAGCAGCGATTTTTTTGGGTGAGACACCGGCTCTGACCACCTCATGGCCACACCTCCGGTTCGTTGCCTAAACAATGGGGGTTCCTAGCAGACTCAACTCAACTGTATTTATAGAGAACTTGAAAACACCCACCACTATATACAAGGTTGCTGTACATGGAGCAAAAAATAATTAATTCAACAACAAACAATAAAACAATAAATTAATGACAAGTCAAGTCAACAGTATTTATAGAGCACTTTCAAACAGCCATCGCTGCATACAAAGTGCTGTACATGGAGCGATTTAACATACACAATAAACAGTAAGACGAATCGGTAATAAACCGATTCGTCTTACTGTAGAAAACATAAAAACAGTCAAACTAAAAATCAAGTCTCATGTTGAGTCGAAAGCCAAAGAATATGAATGAGTTTTTGAGATGAGTTTTAAAGATGGGCAGTGAGGGGGGCACTCAATGAGGGGGGCATTCCAAAGAGAGCTACCAGCAACAGAAAAAGCTTGATCTCCTCTGAGCCTCTGCTCAGTCCTCGGTACCACTAATAATGTGTGGTCCGCACCTGAGCCACTGAGCAGCTGCATAGGGGCGGAGGAGCTCAGAGAAGTAAGGTGGGGCGAGGCCATTTAAAGATTTGCAAACAAATCATAGAATCTTAAAAAGAACTCTACAATGTACAGGGAGCCAGTGAAGGGATGCCAGAGTTGGAATTATGTGCTCCCTCTTACCAGTACATTTCTGGACCAACTAGAGATGCTTAATGGAGGATTGGCTGACTCCAAAGTAAAGTATATTGCCATAATCCAGCCGGGATGTGACGGAGGCATGAATTACTGTCTCAAGGTGCTCTTGAGAAAGTAGAGGCTTTACTTTAGTGAGCTGCCGAAGATAAAAGAAACTGGATTTAACAACAGCACCAATTTGCCGGTCCAATTTAAAATCACTGTCTAGTTTAAGACCCAATTTCGAGACTGTTGGCTTAAGATAAGAAGCCATGTGGCCCATGTCCGCAGGATGGGATGTACATGGGCAACTGGGCCCAAACACCATCACTTCTATCTTCTTTTAATTGAAATTCAAGAAATTTATTGAAATCCAGGTCTTGATTTCCTCTAAACAGGATTGAAGTGGTGAAAGGAAACACCATATTTCCTTAAGATGGAACCCAAAGTGAGCAGATACAGTGAGAACAACAGAGACAGAATTGAGCCCTATGCAACACCACATGACAGTGGGGCAGTTCATTATTCAGACCAACCAAGGCTAACACAAAAGGTTCTGTCAGCTAAATAGGACCTTAACTACTCAAGGGCGTGACCGCCAATGTCCACCGGGTGCTGCAAACAAGCCAACAGAATACTATGATCCAGTATATATCAAAAGCTGCACTGAAATCAAATAAAACCAGACACACATTGTCTCCAGTGTAATTGGCCAGGAGGATGTCATTAAAAACTCGTAAACTGGCCGAGTCTGTGCTATATGTATCATCTTGAAACCTGACTGGAAGACCTCCAAGATATTATGTTCATCCAAGATATTATTTTAAATGCATGTGTACCATTTTTTTCAAGAATTTTTGAAATGGAAGGCAGCTTGGAAATTGGCCTAAAAGTTGACAGTACAGCTTGATCAAGGCCAGGGTTCTTGAGCAAGGGTTGCACGACAGCATGTTTAAACTGTATGGGAACTATAACAGAAGACGGACTGTTGTTGATAATGGACAAGACCGATTTACCAATACTCGGGAGAACCTCCTTAAAACCTCATTAAGACCTCCTTAAAGAAATGCAGAGGACGAGAGTCACAAGGGGCGCCAGATGGCATAGTCTGGCAAACCACGTCCTCTAAAAACGTCATGGACACATCTTCAAAAGAAGGCACGCAAAGCTTTTGGTGATTGGTTAGCAGCTCAGCCATATTCGTCATCCAAGTTGTGCAATGAAACTCGTTGTCCCCCACTCCCCCCACCCAATCTTGCTCCTGGGACAAATAAAGGTTATCTTATTTTATCTTATCTCATGCAGTCACAAGTACGATGAAACGACCACAAAGTCGATCGTCGAACTGTGGCCTACCCTGGTGTCAAGGGCACAGTTATTTTCCAGAGCCACTGGGAACCACAACAAAGGGATGAAAGAGCCACTTGGGGCTCCGTAGACTTGGGTTGCTGACCCCTGAGTTCTGAACCATTCCATTTCACAATTTTTTTTCCTTCACAGGCAGAATAATGTATCCGTTTGTATGTCCGCTTGTCTCTCCATCTGTCTGTCCTTCATCTAGCTACAGCATCTACGGATGAATACTTTTGCACGGCTATTTTTCAAATTGGTAAAGAAAAATAGGAAATAATATTTTTCCATTTCACATAAATAAGCCACTTTGTATCACCCTATCACGTTAAAAACCAATAAATAGTTTCATGTGAAAAAAATGAAAAACTTCATGAGAGATGAGTACTTTGGAAACCTGATTGTCATAGTTTTCTCCTTCAAAGGACGTCACTCTGGACCTGATGGAAGTGACATTTAAAGACCAATACATCGGGAGGGGTGACATGTGGAGACTAAAAAAGAATTTGGTTGGTTTTTAAAAAATATACAGTACATCTGAATTTAACATGTTTTTGTTCATTGGTTCATTTTGTTTTGTATATTGTAGGTAAGGACTTGTGCCTATGTGTCACAAAAAGTGGAATATGCTGGAATCAGGTATGTGAATACTATATTTCATTCGTTGCTTTAAAATCTGTTAACCTCTATTTGTAGACGAGTCAGTGTTTTTCCTGGCTCAAATTGAGGCAGAGGTGGTACCATCCTAACCATGCGTCATGACGTGCATGTCGGGGGTCACATTTGTTTGAGAGAGACACTAATTATTTTGAAGCAGCCTCAAGCTCTCTGTGGTCCATGTCCACTTGCGCTGCAATAGCATGCTGCAGTGTCCTCCGTATGTAAATATAAATAAATAGAAAATCAAACAATCTATCTAAACTATTTGATTTTAGTTTTGTAACTTTATTGGTTAGCTGTTCTTCGATGTACTTCTCCTTTTCTTCTGCTGCTTTGTGAATAGCCGTCACCTCGTGTCTTTTTAATGTGTCCAGCCTGTAGTTGGTTGGTGTCTGTGTCACAAGGGAAACAGCGATTGCCTGCTGTGTTTGGGCGCAGTGCTATTGGCATAAATAACTGAATGGCATCCTCAGTTTGCCTGATTGTAGGCAATTTAATTTAGCACCCCTGTCAAAGCTGTCTGCTTGTGTGTTTTTAAGACGAAACGGAAAAGGAATTAAAAAAACAATGTTTCAATCATGGTTACGTTGACTTTGTGTTCTTATGCTCCTATGTGGAAACGTTTTTATGTAGCCTCGCCTCAGCGACTCATCCTGTGCTGCATTCGGACCCTTGCTATCACCAGTATTTCAGAACAAATTTCCACGTTGTCACCACTATAAGTTATTACATTTTAACTGTTTATTGCGTTAGTATCTTTACTCTGTTTCACCTAGACTCAGCCTTCCTCTTTGCGAGGTCGCTTTTAAAATAAATGTCTCATCTTCCTTGCCATATCCGGAATGCTTAAAAAAATTCATAAATGTTGTTTTGACATGAAAGAAACTTTTATGCTTGGATGCAAAAAAACAAACCGGCAATACATACCTGTTTGCACTATCTGCCAGGGAGAATCAGGATGCCGATAGCACCGACTAGCGGGAGAAGAATCCATTTCTGCTGCGGTAGTTGCATCAGGTCTTTCCAGTGCTTTCTTAAAAATTACAAGTTTCTTGGGGGCACCAGTGAATAAGTTTTTTCACACAATATATAAAAAAATAGATATCTTGGTTTAACCATTTTTTTCAGGCCTGATGTGTGTGCAAAGTTTCATGAGGTTTCGTCCATTTTTTAGACCCTCAATGTCAATGTTGTTTTATTGGCGAACTGCACGTTGACGCGCCCACAGTTTTGTGAAATCTGTCTATTTTCGTGTTTTAACATTATGAGGGCTTAAACAAACTCTCTAAGCAAAAACGAGGTAGAGGTTGGGAGGGCTGGGAAAACTTTTTGGCTCGGGGGGCCACATTGATTTCTAAATTTGACAGGAGGGCCGGGTCACCACAAGATACAGTACACATAGAAAACTGTATATGTTGACAGTGCACACCAAACATCAACAGAACAAAAACATGAAGTATTGCCATATTTTTTTTAAAATGAGAACAGTGAAACAACTATGGTACATGTCCTGTATAAACGTCCAAGTATGTTAACATGTGTGACAACAGAAGCAACAAAGTGCAACAATATATTACCCAAAAACTGCAGCATTCAGTACAGGTATAGGACAAAATATAACAAAGTTAGGACTATTTGCTACAAAATGACATGAGTAAAAGACCCAGTGGCTTTCTTTCCATTCACTCACTGTCTCAAACTTGACCTCCCCTTGATCACCACACAAGATAGCGTTGCTCAGCTGATGTCATGCAATGGATTTTTTAAGCCAGCCACGGGACGCTTCAAAGCCCATAGCGCTATGGAATTCGCTTCCTCTCTTATTAGCGGTCCAGTTTGCATAAAGTTTTTAGCACAATTGCAGTCAAACCATTCCAGGAAACATCCATTTACTCGACTGTCTGTTGAGCCGCACGCAATTCACTCTGAGCATGGAAATGGCCGGAATCGGACTGAGCAAGAATCACTTCCCCGTTTTTCAAAGTCTCGTAGATTTGAGTCTTTCAGACTCCAAGTGTCTCCTGAATGTTTCATACTTTGTAGTCCGCCTCGTTTAATCAGATACACTTCACTTTCTCTTCCGTGGCCATTACTGTTCCTGTTCGTTTGGATGCTATGATCTACAGGACGTAAACATTTTCCCAATTTCAATGACACTCACTGCAGTAAAGAGTCACTTGCATGTCGCTGTTTTGGATCCAATGATAGAAAATAGTGGCGCGGACACACTTATTCCGATTGTATTGTGTTGTATTGTCGTATTGAGTGGGAGTTCCTTGAGTTGGCGCGACTTCGGGCTTCCTTATCGTCTCCACCTCCCTCCCTGTGCTCTGCAACTTCAAGTAACTGCGCCATCTGGCGTTGAAATGCCTGTCATTACAAGTCCAAATGAAATGACTTTACATCGAACCTTAATTGTGTACCAACCTTCGGCTTATGTTATCTTTTACTGTCACAGTGAATCATCAGACTTTGCAGCACCATTATTCCGACACCTTTTGCCAAAAGGTCACAGTATTCAGTTTCAGGCATGATCAATGTGTTGAGGCTTTTCTTGGATTCGTTGAACAACTAAGCCGAAAAAACGACACTGATTTTGAGGCTCTAAACATGCACGAAAACTAACAAAACTCCGCACATCCATCAGGCGTGGCAAGTTTTCATTTATTATTATTATCATTCAAAGTTTGTTCCGTGTATAATTCACCGAGGGCAGTGGCAAAGAATGGCAATCTGGAATGGTACACATGATCCGTTAATGTTGCAAAAGTACGTCCCATGCATCCGCGTCAGATCTTGACGAAGGTAGGCAGTGATTCCCTTTTCACAAACCCACAAACTCTTGTATCTACTTTATTTTTCAGTTTCGTTCATCTTAGGGGCCGTTATGATTGTTGCTCATTATGGCATGCGTGTGTCCGTGCGTGTATTTGCATGCGTGTGCGGTAACGGGTCGATCGCGGGAAGTTGGTTGATTGCAAAATCTTCGGTCTAAGGTTGGGCACCACTGGTCTACAGTATATTTTCCATTGGTTTGTGTCTGTTACCAACCAAAACAGAACAGTAGTTTTAAAACCTGCATATTTGCACTGAGGATTGAGAGAAAGAAATTTCATCTATGCTGCATGTCATATGTGTTGTGCATATTTGACAATAAAGATGACTTTGACCTTGACATTGACCTTGAGAATGCAAGGATAAAGTTTAGTCAAGTTATTTTAATTCCATAGCCCTAACTCAAAAATAAGTTTCAAAGGGCTTCACGGGCTCGGAATTGATGATGATTGACTACATCTCCTTAATCAAACTCTCAACTGGGCACGGAAAAACTCAAAATCCCATTTGGATGAAAAAGAAAACCTTGAGATGAGAAGAGACCACAGATGAGGGTCCCAACATGTAATAACTCATTGAATTTGCATGCACATCAGGTCTGGCAAAAAAACAACAACAAACAAACAAACAAAAAAAAAAACACTTCAGAGATGTACCGGTATTTTTCCACATGACTATTACTGACTATTTCCTATTTTTCAGGGAAGTATTAACATTAACATTTTTTTGTGTGGATGTATTAGATCCCAGGCAAGTGAACTGTGGGTGAAGGGAGAGAAAGTGACTTGTGGATACATCAGTGAAGACACCAGGGTAAGACCCTGGTTATTGCAGCAAGATGATGCCAAATCACATTCTGCACTTGCTACAACAGTGTGGCACAAAGAGTGCGGGTACTAGACTGGCCTTCCTGTAGTCCTGTCTCCTATTGACAATGTGTAAATGCATTTGCACATTTTCAATGTGATAGAAGAAGGACTGATCAGATATTTGAAGCGTCAAAACATATTATGGATAGAAGTCATTGTTTTGCATAAAATAAATCTTTTTCCCAAACGCTTGTTTATCTGCCAATTTGAAAAGAGGTAATTTGGGTGAAACCAACCCTTGTTGTACTGCTGATTACAAAACCAAAATTGGGTAGAATCAGAATTTTTGTGTGATGAAAGAAGAGAGTTTTATCTTGCATGAGATTCAGTGTGTCTTGCATGAGTTTCAGTGTTTACATGAAACACGATATTCTGTGAGCTTTGTCAGATC
Organism: Hippocampus zosterae; assembly: GCF_025434085.1. Lineage (NCBI taxonomy): Eukaryota > Metazoa > Chordata > Actinopteri > Syngnathiformes > Syngnathidae > Hippocampus > Hippocampus zosterae. The sequence goes on from NC_067465.1 coordinate 17,367,875, forward strand.
AGTCAGAATACTCTAAATTGACTGGCACTCCATAGGTTCTTTTTTTTTTGTTAGTGTTTTTAGATGGCTGGCATTGAAAGACGTTGATATTGTTTTTGTAGAAATCATTATTGTTATTATATTTCATATTGTTATTATGGCCTGAGCAGCGACCACTGCTCCTTTTGTTTTTGTAAAAACAAAAATATATATCATAATAATAATTAGAGCTGTCAGTTTAGCGCGTTATTATTGGCATTAATTTAAATGAATCTGAACGGGATTAATTTTTTTCTCGTGAGATTAACACAGTGGAAGTTACATTGCTCGATAAATAAACCAGAAACAAAACAAGCGCGCTGCACAGGTCCACGCACATGTCTGTTTTGCCAGCCATGGCAGCGTGAGACACCGAAAACGGATAATTTAAGAATTTATGAATGGAAAGTTTACTTTTAAAAAGTTGCCAGATAGTTCCACTGACAAGACCAAAGTTACCTGTATGTTTTGCAGTAGTAAACTGAGCTATCGTCATAGCACGTCGAGTCTAAAATTCCACTTAATGGCCAAGCACACAACTGATGTGAGTGCTCCCCCACCTCATCTAAGACAAACAGCTATGGATCATTTCAAAGAGAATAAAATGGATAACACGACGAAGAACAAATTTGCTGAAGCCAGAGCTAAATGGATGGCTACTGTGCAAGCCTGTCAACATTGTCCACAGCCAGACTCCAGCTGAAATCATTCGCATACCGTTGAACGACTCCACTACGGATTGCCAGCGAGAGCCTCCATTACAAGCTGTGTACCTAGATTGTACGTAGCGGAGACGGCTAAGGTACACCTAGCGGGAGAAGACACTGTTTCGGGAGAGAAATAAGAGACAAGGTTGATGAGCCTCTGGTGAATAAAGAGCAGGCATTCTATTGAGTACGATGTATGCCACTGACACGATTGTTACTTGTTTGGAACAATTTGGTGTGGAAGGTTACCGTGTTTTGTGTCCAAATACATAATGGGGGTGGAGCTTCTCTGTGTTCATCTGACGGCGCGCCGAGGCACGTCGAGAGTTCAGCGATGCAGTGGTAGCGACCACACCGAAAATAAAACGTCTCCAGTTTTGTCATCGAACCAAGTGTAGTCATCTGAAATGATGTCCACACAAAACCAGAGAGAGACTTCTGTGCAAGAAGGACCAACAGAATCAACATAGCCTGACTGCTGTGTTCAAAGCAAACTTGTGAAAAACGAAGTATGCAACCATGGCTTAAATCCACTATATGCTGAGTACTAGTTTACCTTAGATGTGCACTTAATAATTTTATGTTGCTCTGTTTTGATTCCATAAAAATAGCTGTTAAAGCAGCTGTTGTGTGACAAAATATTTTTTTCGCTGTTGTTGATGCACGGTAATATTGTGTGAGAGATTATGTGTCAATAACTGCTTCAAGTGAAAAATGTTAATGGAAAATATTTACTGAAATTGTTATTTCAGTAAATATTTGCATTTTGCACATTGAAACTGATTCATGAATCCCATGTTGATGAAAGCATTTAAATGGGGAAAACTAGGACAAAAAATATAAAAGGAAATTCAGAAACGATAAAAAATGTGTGAGTAATTGCGATTAATTTTCAGTTAATTTGAGTTAATTATGACGGTTGCTTTTTTAAATTAGATTAAGTATTTTAATCGTTTGACAGCTCTAATAATAATGATGGTAATAAATGTCATCATGATTGTTAGGCCCAAGGAGTGATTGCTGTGAGTTCCCTGATTTTGTAGAAGTTATTATTACTATGACCTGATGACTGACAGCTGCAAGGTCCCAATCCTTTCTGAGGATAAGTAGTTCAGAAGATGAATGAATGACTGAATAATTCAACAAAGTGAATCTTTGCCATTGTGAATTTGTGACACAGGTTGTGTTCAGATCCACATCTGCGATGGTTTACATATTCATCCAAATGAGCTGCGAGATGTGGGACTTCGACATTTACGGTTTGTTGGTTGGCTTTGTTTTCGCCACGCACTTAACATGTTTTTCGTTTTAGTTTTTTTGTCTCATCCCAACATTTCATTTATAGGTGATTTATACTTTGAAAAGGCTGTGAATGGTTTTCTTTCTGACCTTTTTGGCAAGTGGAAGGTTTGTGAGTTTTCTTTTGGTTTTGCCATTCTTCATACTCGATATAACATTGTGGAAAGTAATTTGTAATTTATTGCTATTTTTAAATAGGATAAAAACTGCACTCATGAAGTGACAGTTGTGCTCTTTTCACGTACATTCTACAGTGCCAAATCAAAAGGTGAGCCACTCAGCATCTCAATGTTTGCTCATCAATACTCCACCAATGGAACATGAGTGATGATGTTTTACAGATGAATTTCCTGAGCATCTGAGAGCATCAATCCAACAAGATCATGAAGGTCATTTTTATGAGGACTTCTATAGGTATTTATTTTATGTAATTCAATTAAATGAGGTGGCAGCTAAATTGGAATGAAGAGTCTATTTTGGTTTGTGATTAGAGTTGTGGCTCAGAATGAGAGGCGTGATGAGTGGACATCATTGTTAGTTACTGTCAAGAATCTCTTTATTCAGTATCCTGTTCTGGTGCGACTGAAAGAAGCAGGTACAACCTTTAGATTACTTTGGCCGGAACTTTGTTTTCAATATTGTGCTGGTACCTAACTCCTTTTTTTCCCTCTTGGTAGATGGCTTTCCCCCTGGATATAATTCAACCTCTGCTCAAGGAAACTACTTGGAAGCCCTCAACCTTTCTTTTAATGGTTGGTACCCTAATTAACGAATAAAAAAAAACACTTGTCAAATTGTAAACACGAGACAACTTAATTTTCCCTCAGTTTATAGAGTGGGGATATGTTCCAGACCCATCTACATCATTTAAAATGTGCCTTCTAGAGACAGTATGAGGAAAAACAGCAACAACTTTTCAGACTCTACAAAGACAAGATAGTTAATATTCTAACTGATAAAGGTTTTTAGCAAATGATCATTAACTTTGAATTTTATGTACGCAATATGTTCCACAAAAACTGGGAGAGATGGCAAAAAAGACTGATGAGCATTCCTCAACTTTCTCAAACACCTGTTTGGAACAGGTTAACCGGGAATGGGTTGGTGCCATGACACTGCACAAAAGTAGCTCCTTGAAATACATACTGAGTCATTCCCAAAGATTGGGCGAGGTTTACCTATCAACGAGTTAAGGACAATGTTCTTCAACATACAATTGCAAAGAATTAAGGGATTTCATCAGCTATCATGAGTTGTATGGGGCATCAGGCCCCTGGATGGGTGGCCCATGGCAAACAGGTTCCAGTTGAGGGACTGGACAATACATGTCTCGAAGACCCCTCACAAATAGGACATTTGGACCGTTGTTTCCCTTGCCTGGACGTGGGTCACCCATCATACTTTGGAAGCTGCTCGCAGGTACCGCAGTACAGGTGGGAGTTCGGTGAGGCCATGGAAAATGACTTCTGGATAGGTTTCCCATGGAAAATGATTCCGGATGGATTTGAAGAAATTCTGGTCAACCATCCTACATTTCAGGAAGGGGAAGCAATGCACCATTAACACTGTGAATAATAGAGATGGGGTGCTGCTGACCTCAACTCGGGACATTATAAGTGAGTGGGGATAAAACTTCGAAGACCTCCTCAATTCCAATCACACGCCTTCCATTGAGGAACCAGAGCCTGGAGACTGAGATAGGCTCTCCAATCTCTGAGGTTAAAATAACAGAGGTGGTTAAAAAGCTCTTTGGTGGATAAGCCCCGGGGATGGATGAGATTCACCGGGAGTCAAATGAACAGGCTCGATATTAGGCTTCTGAAGCGCTTGCTGATGAGCTGATTATTTCAATCAGGTGTGTTGCAACAGAGAGAGATGGAAAACCTGCAGGATGGCGGCCCTCTAGGACCGGGAGTTTGACACATATGTCCGAAAAACTCTGGATGTTGTGGGGCTGTTCTGGTTGACATGCCTCTGCAACATCGCATGGATATCTGAGACTGTCCCTTTGGATGAGCAGACCGGCGTGGTGGTCCCTCTTTTCAAAAAGGGGGACCAGAGGGTGTGTTCCCCGGTCGGTAAGGTCTATTCAAAAGTGCCGGAGAGCCTTCGACCTCCCAGCAGGCCCTGTTGGGAGGTCGAATCACGGATTCAGGAGGAATGATGTGTTTTTCGTCCCGGCCATGAAACATTGGACCAGCTTGACACACTCAGCAGGGTCCTTGAATGGGGCATGGGAGTTCCCACAAGTAGTCTCTATGTGTTTTATGGACTCTGAGAAGGTGTTTGACTGTGTCCATTCTGGAGTTCTGTGAGGGGTGCTTCAGGAGTATGGCGTATGGAGCCCCCTAACACGGTCTGTTCATTCCCCGTACTGCGATGTCAGAGTTTGATCCCCATTGCTGCCATTAAGTCAGATTCGTTTTCAGTGAGGGTTGGACTCCACCAGGCCAGCCCTTTGTCACTGATTCTGTCCATAGCCTTGATGGACAGAATTTCTAGTCGCAAAGGGGGCCCGATTTGGTGGCCTCAGTATTGCGTCTCTGCTTTTTGCAGATAATGTGGTACTAACGGCTTCTTCAAACCGTGATCTCCAACTCTCACTGGAACCATTTGCAGTGGAGTGTTTAGTGGTTGGGAGGAAAATCAGCACCTCTAAATCTGAGACCATGGCCCTCCGTCCAAAAAAAAAAAAAAAAAAAAAAAAGAGTGCCCTCTCCAGGTTGGGGATGAGATCCTGCTTCAAGGTTCAAGTATCTTGGGGTCCTCTTCATGAGTGAGGCGATGAGCATCAGATCGACATTCCAATCGGTGCAGCGTCAGCTGTGATGCGAACTCTGTATCGCTCTGTCATGGTGAAGAAGGAACTGAACTGAAAGGCAAAGCTCTCGATCTTCGTTGGTCACGAGCTGGGGCTCATGACTAAAAGAACAAGATACTGGATATTCATTCATTCATTCATTCATTCTGGATACAAGCGGACAAAATTAGTTTTGGATGGATATTTGAATAAAAGCTATTTATTGATCATTTTTAGTTCCTCTGTTACTATTGCTGCTGCATTAGCAGACAAGAGCCAAGTAGTTAATAATTTCTTTCTCAGACTCAAAGTATCTTCAGCATCTTGCTGCACACATTGAATGATTTGAGCCTCCTCATGAAGATCTCATCTTTTAACCATGTTTTATTCCATTACAGTCTGTTGTTCACGTGTATGTCCAAATAATACTGCTGCACAGTATGAATAGCAACCCCCATGGTAGTTATTTTATATTTCCCATCTTTAATACACCCCACCACCATAGAGTCATCAGAAAAAGTGGAATAAACCAGTTTTATAACAAGTCGGAAGTGTATGAGGTAAACACAAAGGCAGATGGCAGTCCTTGTTGTGTTCCATAATCACTGATTACAATGTTTGACAGGGTGCTCCCAAAGCGTACACCATGGGCACACCAGACTACTAAGAAGTAGTCTGTCATCTGTGAGGCGCTGGATGATGAGACACCTATCGGAAGGAGTCTCTCACTCAGCAGAAAAGGTGGATGGTATTGAAGACACCTGAGACGTCAAGAACATGATTCTCACAGTTCCTTCGCTACCATCCAGATGTGTGTCAGAACGATGCATCAGACAGATTATACAATCATTCACATTAACATAGGAGCACACTCTAGAGAGTCCAGAGCAGGTTTCACCCGAGGTGTAGGTGGGCCAGAACCAGTTTATCCACAACCTTCCAGCAAAGTAGGTCTTACATTGTAAAAAATAGCACAGTAATCCCTCATTTATTGCGGGGGTCACGTTCCAAAAAGAACCCGTGATAAATGAAATCCATGAAGTAGGATTTATGAAAAAAAAAAAAAGCAAAAAGAATGTGAGAGGGAAGAAATTTCAAATGTTGAAACATCCGCAAATGTACAATGCAGGGCTATTGCTCTAAGACTGCAAAGGAAGCTCAGCTTCCCCTAAAATGTCAAAAAATATGTGATCAAATTATATGTGTGTACGTACAATTGAGTGGACATGTCATTGAGTAAATATGCGCTACAACGCGCTCAACTTTTGTTCCGAATCAGCTTCTTATTACTGGTTACGACGCGACTCTCTTCTCATTCATTCCCGCAGCCATTGTGCTTTAAACTGTGCGGACGCTGGGCGTCGAGAGAGTTGGTAGGTTGTCCCAATGCATTGAAACGAGACGAGTCATTGGATAAATCCTGGTTTTGTCCCTCCCATTGGACGCTCAGTGTCTCTGGGAGACTCTGGATAGTGGGAGTTTATAGGCTGGCCCCGAAACTCAGCTTTGTGCATGATGATTGGATGATCTGTCTGAATCTCTTTTTGATTGACAGCGAAATGAGCCAATCACCGATCTTATGGTGAAGGCAATATTCTAATTTTTTTGAAAAGGAACGGAGAATAGAACGGAGAGTAGAATTCACTTGAAAATAAACGGACACATTTATGATGTAGGCCGAAATTGAGCTTCCCCTCCCTGACAGACCAGCATCTGCCACATTGAAACCAAAGACCAAAGATTTGCAAAGGTAATTTTGGAAAGCTGTTCAGAGACAAGGTGTGGAGACTGTTCACATTGGTCAGTCCCTTAGCCAATCAGGATGCAGAACATAGTTCACTGTTTTAAAAAAACGGCACTAAAAATCTGTGAAACAGAGAATCCGCAGAAGGTGAACCGCGTTATAGCGAGGGATTACTGTACTGTACTTTAGGAAAGGGTTAAATAATTCCAAATGCTACACACATCTTTTTCCTGCTCATTTCATTATAGCTGACAATAAAACCAGGATACAGTGGTCTGTGGACTTATGGCTAGCATGTTCGACGTATGTGAGCCAAGATGTTTAAATAAATTTTCAATGTCTTAACATGTGTGATGTGACAATTAAGATAATATGGGACTATGTTCGTGGTTGTTTGATTCTTGAAGGGATTTTTAAAAATATATTTGCTAACTAAAAATTATTTTGACTTTGGAAGAAGTTGGAAGTATCGGACTGGCTTGTTTTATTTGGCAGTTCAATTGGAAGGTTTTTTTTTTGGCAGGTTTTGGTATAGACCATAGCTGATACTCTCCCCTATTTTCTCTTAGTGTTTGACAAGCATTATATCAATCGAAACTTTGACCGGACTGGCCAGATGTCAGTGGTCATCACGCCAGGTGTGGGGGTGTTTGAAGTTGACCGTCTGCTCATGATTCTGACCAAGCAACGAATGATTGACAATGGTAAGTGCAAATGTCCAAACAAACACAATGCTACACACAAACAACGATTCTGCCACTTTTTCAGCTATGATGACAGGTGCAGAAACAAATTACAATGTCTACATTCAGCTAATAACAAATGAAATCAAAATACTTTGCTGATTGCAGGGACATCCTTCCATCCATTCATTTTCCAATGCGCTTATCCTCACAAGGGTTGCGGGGGGTGCTGGAGCTTATCCCAGCCGTCTTCGGGCAGTAGGCGGGGGACACCCTAAACCGGTTGCCAGCCAATCGCAAGGCACACAGAGACGAACAACCATCCGCACTCACACTCACACCCAGGGACAATTTAGAGTTTTCCATGAACCTGCCATGCATCTTTTCTTGAACGTGGGAGTAAACCGGAGTACCCAGACAAAACCCACACAGGCCCTGGAGAACATGCAAACTCCACACAGGAAGGCCGGAGCTGGAATTGAACCCAGTACTTATGCACTGCGAGGTCGATGCGCTAACCACTGGACCACTGGGCCCTGATTGCAGGGATATGATGGAACATTTTACAACTACTCCATTTCCTTAATTGTAATATTCTTCACTGTGACTGCGCTTTTGTTTATAATTCAATTACAGTCAAACCTCAGTTTTTGAACGTCTGTTCTTGACCAAATCGGTTTTCGACCAAAATATTTGAGTTTTTATTAGAGCTGTCAAACGATTAAAATATTTAATCTAATTAAAAATGCAACTGTCATAATTAACTCAAATGAACTAAAACATTAATCATGATTACTCACACATTTTTTATCATTTCTGAATTTCCTATTACATCTTTTGTCCTATTTTTCCCCACTTTAATGCTCTCATCAACTTGGAATCATGAATCAGTTTTCTATGTGCCAAATGCAAATATTTACTGAAATAACAATTTCAATTTTCAATTTTACATGAACATTTTTCACTTGGAGCAGTTATTCACACATAATCTCTCACACAATATTACTGTCCATCAACAACAGTAAAAAATATTTTGTCACACAACAGCTGCTTTAACAGCTTTTTTTATGAAATCAAAACAGAGCAATATAACATTATAAAGTGCACATCTAAGGTAAACTAGTACTCAGCCTATAGTGGATTTAAACTATGGTTGCATACTTCGTTTTTCTCAAGTTTGCTTTGAACACAGCAGTCGGTTTCTGTATGTTTGTTGGAGAATAACCCCAAGGTGAAAATGGGAAACGCCTCCGAAGGTGGTGGAGAGTGACAGAGCGAAGATTCTGTGGGACTTCCAGATCCAGACTGACAAGATGGTAATGGCGAACCAACCAGCTATCGTGATCATAGCTAAAGGGCAGAGGAAAGCCGTTGTCGTGGGTGTAGCGGTCCCAAATGATAGAAACATCAGAAAGAAGGAACACGAGAAACTCAAAAAATACCAAGGGCTTAGAGAGGAGCTGGAGGGAGCCTGGAAGGTAAAGGTGACAGCTGTGCCTGTGGTGGTCGGAACACTCGGAGCAGTGACCCCCAAACTAGATGAGTGGTTGCAACAGATCATGGGAACAACATCGGACATCTCAGTCCGGAAATGTGCAGTGCTGGGAACAGCAAGGATACTGCGCAGAACCCTCAAGCTTCCTGGCATGAATGAGGGACGGACACCACCCGAGGGGTGAGAAGAGGATTTTTAAAAAAATATAGAGACATATATATATATATATATATATATATATATATATAAACAGTACATTCATACATATATACGGCATACGGTTACAAAGACTACTTAAATTAAATATGTATTTATTCCATTCTCAAGAAAATCAATATTAGGTTATCCCAGGGATCGGCTACCCGATCCTGGGATCACTGCTCTCCATACCCGCAAAACTGTTCACCCAGATCCTTCTCACCCGCCCCCTTCCTGCCATTTGAAGCCATCGCTGCCCCCAACAAGCTGGCTTCATGTCCAACCGGTCCACCATAGATCACATCTCAGCAGTTAGACTCATTGTTGAGAAGGTTAGAGAGTTTCGGAAGGACCAACATCTTTTTATAGCCTTCATAGATCTCAAAGCTGCCTTTGATACAGTCGACCACCTCTCCCTTTGGAACATTCTGAAATACCTTGGAGTGCCACCCAAAATAACCACATTATTCCAGCGACTCTACAACAACTCAAGAGAGCTGTGTTCGTGCGAATGGGAAGGACTCAGAGTGGTTCCACATTAACAGCGGGGTCAGACAGGGCTGCGTGGCCGCTCCTGACCTATTTAACTGTGTCATTGACCACCTTATGATCCGAGTCCGGGAGCAAGTCTCAGGCGTGTCGCTCGGCAACTTCCACCTGACCGACCTTGAATACGCTGATGACACCACCCTGTTCAGCAACTCCCTCCACCTCAGCAGTGCTCTCTCCATATACCAAACAGAAGCAGCAAAGCTGGGCCTCCAAGTAAGCTGGCAGAAAACCAAACTTATGTATATCGGTGACGGACCCAACCCCTCCCCCCTGATCTTTGGCACAGACGAAATGCAATTTGTCAATTCCATCATCTACCTGGGCTCCACTATTACCAGCAGCGGCGATCTCAAGCCAGAGATTGACCGCAGACGCGCCCTCGCGGCCGCGGCAATGCAGTCACTGTGGCGGCCCCTCTGGCGCCACCATTCAGTGTACCAAAAGACCAAGATGCGCATTTATAACTCAGCAGTTCTTCCCATCCTCCTGTATGGTGCAGAATCCTGGCCGTTAAACAAGACCCAGGCCAAGAGGATCGACGGCTTTGACAGCAGGTCACTCAGAACCATCTTGAACATCAGCTGGCACCTCCATGTTTCCAACTCAGACCTCCGAAAACATACCCTTCAGCCCCCTGCATCCCGACTGGCCGCTCAGAGGCGCATCCGTTGGCTTGGTCATCTCCTCCGATTACCCCCGGAACACTCAACACGTGCCATCTTCTCATTTGATCCAGCGACAGCCGGCTGGAAAAGGCCACGCGGCAGACCCCACACCAGATGGCTTGATGTCATCAGAGAGGATCTCAAACACCAGGGCCTTACCCTGGAGGATGCAGCGGACCTGGCCCATGACCGTGGTCATTGGCGGACCCTGGTGAAGCTGATCGGCTCTACGCACTGCGACGACTCAGCCGAATGAGACTGGGCCCCCGCGTCGCAAGAGCATTATTATTATTGGTGATATGATTATATCCACTCGAGCTGACTGCCCTCTCTTAGTTATGATCTAAAGCAGGGGTGTAAAAGTCAAATGAACGGAGGGCCAAATAAAAAAGCCAAGGGATCTGCTGCAAGCCAAGGGATCGACTGATCGAATGTTCATTGAAAATTTTAAAAATGACCACATACAGTATAGTTTATTGAACCAAGGTTAATTGACTGAAAACCTAACAAATACATTCCACTATGATCAGATCAATAAAGCAACATTTTCTTATGGCTCTGTCAGTAAACTTTAATTTTCAACAGGCACAAAAAACAAATTTTCTTTGTATAAAAATACCCATAACATGAATGAAAGAAGCCAGTATTATTCAAGGCACCATCAGTAGCCCATATTTTCTCTTTTAGCAAAAGTAGGCTAAATTTACTTCCAAGAAAAACTAATAATAGCCATTTTTGATCATTTACTTGAATAAAATATTTTTAAAACAGTTTATTAACCAAAAACAACACTTTCTTCAAGAAGTAACAGCCAATATTATACTTTAATTTTTAAACATGAAGTGAGTAAAACCTCAATATGTGATTGCACAGTAATATTCACTTCTTTGAGGCTGAGGCTGATACTCAGTGGTGTCTTATTTTTTCTACAAGTTCATCAATATTTGGGGTCAGGCTCTGAGCTGAGCAAATCCTCAAAATTTAGTGAAGGTGTTCAGCAGTAAGTCGACTTCTGCGTGATGTTTTGTTCAGCTTCATCAAAGAAAGTAATTGTTCATACACGTATGTGCTGCCAAACCTTCGACTGTGTCGGGGAGGAAATGAGCAAACTGCGCAGCACCCACTGCCGTATCTTTTTCATGCACTATAGTTGTGTCATGTATAGGATGTAAAGCCAAAAACTGCTGTCATGCTTAGGCTGGAGTCCACTCCGCGGATGAAAATTGACAACTGGGCAACGTCAGAAACTTCCGCGTTCTCATCCATAGCCAAGGAATATGCGAGGACATCTTTTCGGTTTTTCACAAGCTACTCTTTTAGATAAATGGACAACTGCTCTACTCGCTCGGCAATTGCGTTTGTGCTCATGGTCATGTTTAAAGAGAGTTGCTTTTTTTCAGAGCAAACTTCGTCACAAACTTTAAGTATACAGTTTTTTTAAAAATCCTCCTGCCCCTCCATGTCCATATTCTTGTTTTTGTTCGCGTGTTTCAGTTCATGATGTCGTCTCAGATTACACTCTTTCAATCCTGTCACATTTTCTCCGCACAGAAGACACACAGGTTTTCCAGCTATGTCCATGAACATGTACTGCGACTCCCACCTTGTTTGAAACCCCCGGTTCTCAGTGTCCACCTTCCGTTTTGCCATTTTTGATGGGTATCTGAAAGCTAACGTCACTGCTATGCGAACGACTGCTGCACTAATAAATATTGAAGTTAAGCGGCCGACTGCTTGGCACGTCACCGTTGCATTGGGGGAAATGTAGTATTGGTGCATGTAAAATATCTGCGGGCTCCCGGCTTGCTGTGGTCCGCGGGCTGGTTCTAATAATAAATCAGTATCATCCCAGGGGCCACTGAAAACATTCTCAAGGGCCAGATCCGGCCCGCGGGACAGATCTGTCATCCTCACCTTTGTCTCCTTCACACTTAATTACTGCAATGCACCTGGCACCATCGCAATGTCCCACATTGAGTTCCTCAGTCCATACACCTCCACAAACACATACCCCTGCTCTCAGACAATTTTCTCATTTAAATCTGTGAAGCCTTTTTCACCATGTCGTGTCATTGTTTTGATGTTCTCATTACTTTTAATTTTGTCATGCAATTTAGACAAATGTTTAATTCATCGTACAAATAAAAAAAAATATATATATAATTGTAGGTATTGGTGTTGACTTGGTGTGTATGGGAGAGCAGCCACTACATGCAGTACCGCTATTTAAGGTAAAACCCAAAGTCACTGAAGCTGTATAAAATCAAGTATGTTTTCTAATGAGTTCAACGTTGACTCCATAGTTGCACAATAAATCGACACCTGACTCTTCTGTGGGGAATGACTATCATCTGCCTCATTGGATCAACCACAGGCATGACTTTACTTACTACTAATAATTGTTTTTAAACACTAAAAATAGACTGAAATAATCAACATCTCCTTTATGTTTTGTGCCTTTTCAGCTTCTACACCTCCAAAAGTCAGAATTCTTTTAATACCTTCATTCCCCGAATTAAACTTGCAAGCCACAAGGTGAAATAATTTATTTTTACAGTGATCTTGTTCTTGTCCTGATTGTAAAGTGTCCTTGAGTGTTTTGAAAGGCGCTTATAAATTACATGTATTATTATTATTATTATTATATCTTCCGAGATTTGCATTGTGCCATTTATATTAATTACAACCCTCAAAAACATATCTTCATATTTTTCTTCTAGCGTCATTATGAAAAACTAAAAAAAGGCACAGAACAAAGTAAGTTGTACATATGCTTCAATGTGCTTTTTTTCCTTTTCCTGTGCTCAAGAACTGTTTTTAATAACTTGCTATAGCTTTATCTATCCAAAAGGAGTGTGAGAACGGTCTGCCAATACAGGTGGACTATGATGCATATGACTCTCAGGTTTTTAGACTGCCCGGTCCTTCGCTGATTCAGAGAAGTCCCACATCCAGGTGTCTAGATCTGTTGCACTCCAATAATGTTTGTCAATTGAGACTGAACACTTGAATCCATGTTTGCCAAAGATACTGTAACTCACTTTCGCAGGATGGTTCGGGGTAAAGAGAGAAGTGGAAAAAAAAGCTGTGGGTCTGCGGATGTTTCAACTTGCATGGGCACATCTCCTCCTTTGTGTTTCACTGGTGCTGATGAACAACATAGCCTGGCATCTGATGACAGTCTTGGCCCTGTAGCTAACATGTTTCTGATACCCCGGATGCCTTCTATGGTTTATGAAGTCAGTAGCTCTCTCGGGTACACATGTGCCAAAGGTAATTTTTCATATGATAAAAACTCCACAATCCACCCACACTTTGCTTCCCATTCATTGTGATTCTTTATTCAGAGTTGTCTGAGAAGACGGTGGAATCTCAACGAGACTCAAGTGCTCCTGCTAGGTTCACAGTGGGAAGTGCTGAGTCCACCCTGTACATACAGCCAGGAGGCTATACACCGCAGAGAGCCCTTATAAACCCCTTCACACCAACCAGAATGCCCATGAAGCTCACATCTAACCGCAGGCGCTGGATGCACACATTCCCTCTTGGTGAGCTGTACTTTCTTTGGTATACTATTAACATCATTTTTAATTCATTATCCCTCTTTTTCCTTTTTCCATTATTAATTTTGGACTTCTCTCGTCATGTATACTAGTGCTGCGCGATATGGAAAAAAAATATCGCTATCACTAAAATTGGCCTTTTTTTTGTCACAATAATGATTTAGCACGCTATATTTTTTCTACAAAAAAATTGACAACACACTTTGACTGCATATCTTTACTCACTTTATTTTGAAGTGACATTAAAGAGACCTGGATCAAATGAGGAATGCATCCCATTGTACTGCAATCTCCATTCAATCATTCATCCATCAATCCGCTTAGCCGGTGTCGGTTGCGGGGGTAACCGCTAATAAATATAAATAATAAAAAGTGAAATCTCAATGCCACTTATTACAGGTGATAATTAGAAGTTTTGTTCCAGATCTTAGCATGGATTGTGGAAGTTGACGTCATTTGCTTTTGCGGGCCACATAAAATGAGTTGGAGGATGGGGTCTGCCTTCAGTTTGACACCTGTGTTCGAAATCATTCTTCATGCCGTATAACATTTCCTGTTGTGTGTATGTAGCGTTATTTTGCGTCTGTGTGTTTCGGTTTCGTTCATGTACGGGTCTGTTACGGCTATTGCTCATCGTGGCGTGCGTGCATATGCGTGCATGAGCATGGTTGGGCACTCGCATGCGTGCGTACAGTATATGCTTGCATGTGCACGATCGGGTCAATCACGGGAGGTTGGTCGCTTCAAAAGTCGATCTTTGGTCAAAAACGTTTGCCCTATGTGGCAAGCTGACCCAAGTAGTAAGTAACCACCGCAGCTCGCATGCAAACTGTGCTTGCTTCGAGTGGCAACAACGGAATACAAGACAGATTTGAAGAGTATTGTTCAAGAGAAGGAACGCCAGAAGCCCCTGCACTAAAGCGCTAAGAGCGATATGCATAGTAAGAGAAAAATGTTCGATTTTTGTTTGTGGATTTGGTTGAACTGAGAGTTTGTGTGTGTGAGACAGTGAACACATTATTCATTGTTGAAAAGGACTGGCCTGTGGTCTTATTCCTGTTGGAGTCAATTTCATATCATAATCATGTTGGCATGACATTTACAAGAAATCTAGCTGAGCAGAGGTTGGCCACCCCTGACCGAGGTGTTTTTTGTTTAGTTTAGTTTTTAAAGCTATAATTTGTGAATAGTTAAGATTTCTGGGTTTGTTTTTGTTTTTCCTTTCCCGGAGTAATAGTGTTTGTTATTTGCAGTTACCGCCTGGTAACTTATTAATTTTCATTGACTTTCAATGTCAATTTTCACCATATGTTTGTAAAGTAGGATGTCTATCTATGTAATAATCTATGTAGATTATTCACGTCCCTGTGTTGTTGTTCAGTCTGCCAACTGATGGCAGCTGTGTGGCATAAGGATGATAAGCTAAAACCTTTTAAGATAAGATAAGAAACCCTTTATTTGTCCCACACATGGGAAATTTGTAGTCTACAGCAGCAAGATTGGGAGGATAAAGTGTTTCATTGTACAAAATAAATGTTTCAAAAAGAACTGTACACAGTTCAATATAAGTGCAATATAAAATAAAGCACTAGTAATATTTTGTGTTCATATTGCATTTAATTGAAAGATGTTTGTTGTTTTTTTCTCTTTCTTCTTTCTTCTTTCTACATACATTCTTGCTGCTGGAGGCTGTAAATTTCCCCAGTGTGGGACAAATAAAGGATATCTTATCTTATAGTTGTAGAATAAATATACTAAATAATAAATAGCAATAGCATAGAAAACACAGCGTAAGGTGGCTGTGCTATTGATAATGGTTACAGGTTATCATGCATGTTTATTCAGCAGCTTGACGGCGGTCGGTAGAAATAAATAAATATTTAAATCAATCATCAATAAATAAATCAAGTTTCTTCTGGCGTTCTTATTCCGTGGAGTTATCTGCAGATGACACATAACGGTAAACACTATAGTAGGAATGTGAGAAGATAGTATTGTTGTTACGATATACTGTATATGGTGATATCGGCCAGCTTATCATGGTTAATGGGGACCGAGACCCCCCCCCCCCTCCCCCCGCTAAAGAGGGAAAGTGGGTATACCCCTCTACAGGTATATGTACATGTGTATCAGTATATATAATATTTATAAGGCCAAATTTAATGATATACATGCATATAGAAGTAAATATTTGTAGTACCGTATTTTCTGCACTATATGGCGCATCAAAAAGTCTTCCATTTTTTTAAAAGCTCACCGAGCGCCTTAAAATCCGGTGCGTCTTTTGTATGGTCATTACGGGAATATGTCGATTGGCTCCTTCCTGGAGACATGCTTCCAATGTTATAACTTGCTGTTGGTTCAATGAACTGAGTCGCCGCTTTACTAATAAGTTTGTGTTGCAGCTCCGACAAAAGGAGACCTGTGGTGTTAATTTTTTAAAAACAAATACAGCTACGTCTTTGTCTGTCTCCATGCCTTCTTTTGTTCGACTCGAGAGGCGTTCAAGACCGCCTCCGAAAAACGTAAACTAACGATTACTTCAATAAAACTCCAAAAATTGAAAATAATACATCTATACAATACAATAAAACATAATACATCACACAACTGAAAAGCAAGCGAGGATATCACAATATAAATTCTATAGCCCTCCCCCCCTATTGAATTTATATTGTGATTTCATCATTTGTGAATACACAACAAAGGAATAAAGAACTATGACTGACATTTTGTCATGTTATTTTGACTTCAAGATGGCGCCGTGATTGTGGCTGCCTTTCCAGGATCTCCTATTTATTTTGTTCTTCCACTTCTTCCTCGCATAACATTTCTACTGTGAAGTGGGAATTTCTCCATTGTGAGACTATTAAAGGTTTTCTTATCTTATCTGATCGTACTGTTGGAGCTATGATAAAGGAAATGCCAATGCGTTTTTCGGAGGCGGTCATGAACACCTCTCGAGTTGACCGGAAGAAAAGAAGCGAAGGAGACAGACAAAGAAGCACCTGTATTTGTTGAAAAAAGCAGAGCTGTGGTTGTGGTTTTATTATTTTTTTAACCGCAGACTCTATTAATGGTTTTCACAGTCTCAGCAAATACAGGTACTGTATGTCTTTGTCCGTCTCCGTGCCTTCTTCCGTTCCACTCGAATTAATTCTTACTTCAATGAAAAAACAAAGAAAATCAAGCGAAGAAATCACAAAATAAATTCTCTAGGGTGGAGAAAATCAAGCGAAGAAATCACAAAATAAATTCTCTAGGGTGGATATAGAATTTATTTTGTGATTTTTCAGTTTTCGTAGTTTCATTTAAGTACAGTACTAGTTCATTTACATTTTTCAGAGGCGGTCATGAACGCCTTTCAAGTTAAAAGGACGACTCTCGAGTTAAATGGAAGGAGCCAAGCACCATCTAGTGGAGGCATTGTAGATTGCGCCTTTTAATGCCAGGCCTCTAATGTATGAAACAAAAATTACAAAATAGCCATTCATTGAAGGTGGTGCTCTCATTGTCAATTGTGTGCGCCGGGAGTATAAATTTGTTCTCCTGTGTTAATAAAGTTATTCCATAGATTAACACTTGTCTTTTTAATTTTTTTTAATGCTGCATAACACTGTATGTTATGCAGAAGAGAACTGATAACAACTTTATAGACAAATTATTCTATTTATAGCTGTGGCAAAGTGTTTGGAGGGGCACTAAATGCTTTCTTCTAATACAGGGTGGCCCACTTAAAAGTAGCCCAGATTTTTTTTTAAATTAAAATATTTTTTTAATTTTTTTCAAAACATGTATTTAATTACGTGAATGTTACAAGTGACCCAAGTCTTTCCAAAACCTGTTTTTATTACTTACAGGTTACAAGAGATGCTGGAAGTGTTCCAAAACTGCTCCGGTTATACACGTTGGCGCTGAGCCAATTTTTGTTTGTTTTAGATTATACACGAACAGTAGTGCTCCTACCTTCTCCGGGTGCGTACCATACCTCAAGAAAATGGTGTTTTCCTTGCAGCAGAGAATAGTGATTGTGGAAGGCTATGTGCGAACCGGATCAATTAAGAAAACACAAGAGGCGTTCACTCGCGAGTACCCACAAACAAAACCACCGGCTAAACGTTGTGTTCAGAGCCTGGTTAAGAAATGGCGAGACACTGGCTCTCTCGCAAACGTGAAGAAGCAGAGACCTAAATTAGTCCGGACGCCCGAAGTTGTCAGTGATGTTCAGCAGCGAATTACAAATAGCCCTCACAAGTCAACTCGAAGACTATCCCAGCAAGTTGGTGTATCACGAACGACATGTCAGCGTGTACTGAATTCTCTGAAACTGAAACCATACCGAATTTCATGTGTTCAGGAACTAAAGCAGCCCGATAAAGCTAAACGCATTAATTACTGTACATGGTTGCTGACTAGCATTGCAGACGGACTTTTGGACCCACTGCTATACTTTATGTCGGACGAAGCATGGTTTCACTTATCAGGATACGTAAATTCCCAGAATACGCGGTACTGGTCTTCTGTGAATCCCCACATGACACGCGAAAAACCACTACATGACCAGAAAATCGGTGTTTGGTGTGCAGTTTCAGGAACACGGATAGTGGGCCCATTTTTCTTTGAATCAACAGTGAATACCGATGTTTATCTGGGCATCTTGGAACAGTTTTACGAGCAACTAACACCACAAGAAAGAATGTACTCCTTCTTCCAACAAGATGGTGCAACATGTCACACGTCCCACATGTCACTGGCATCCATTCATGAAGTCTTTACGGAAGAGCGAACTGTGAGCAAGGGGTTATGGCCACCACGGTCTCCGGACCTGACCTCATGCGATTTTTATCTATGGGGGAATTTAAAAGAAAAGGTGTACGCAAATAATCCTCATACCCTGAACGAACTCAAACAGAACATCACCAACACTATCCGAAGCATCACCTTAGCAGAGCTGCAGTCAGTATCAGCCAACATCCTGTGCCGTGCTCAAAAATGTATAGATGTCAATGGGGGACACTTCCAGCATCTCTTGTAACCTGTAAGTAATAAAAACAGGTTTTGGAAAGACTTGGGTCACTTGTAACATTCACGTAATTAAATACATGTTTTGAAAAAAATTTAAAAAATATTTTAATTTAAAAAAAAATCCGGGCTACTTTTAAGTGGGCCACCCTGTATAACACAATTTGGGAACAATGACGTTAGTTTTGGTGCAGCAACCAACACTATATTTTCACGTTCTTTTCAAAGGCTTTAGCTAGCTAACCTTTGTTACCATGCTGGCATATGTCAACATTTTGTAATTGGTTTGATAAGCAATGTTTTATTTTTTTATTTTTAATCCAGCAATATTGGATTTATACCGTACTCAATCCCATGGATAGGTGGCCATGAAGACAATTATTTTTCATACTTACATTTGTTCTCGGTAGCCAGGGCTTTTGACTTAGGTTTCCCGGTTCAGTTTTGACAGATGAATTGCCCCTCTGCCGGATTGGTGAATATGGGAAGTATTGCCACTCCCGTTTCAACTCGTCATTGGCGATTACCAGATTGAAAAGGGGCATAAGGACCATTCATTGGGTCGTACACAGTTAAATGGCACACACAAATTCATGTACCGTATTTTCACGACTATAAGGTGCCATTAAAAGTCTTTCTCCAAAATGGACAGGACGCCTTATGGTGCGGAGCGTCTTTTGTATGCGTTGAGTTCCAAAATCTGACTGAGAGCCTACACGCTGTTTATATAGAGAAAAGGCGGAAGTGACTGTGGCCAGGCATGCGGGAAAGAAGTCGGCCAATCAGGGAAGGGTGGGCGTGTATATATACATATATGGAGAGGGAGGGAGAGAGAGACAGAGAGAGAGGGAGAGAGACAGGCATGCTGGGGAGCAGTGCGCCAATGGGTGAAGGGTGGGCGTGTAAGTGGACGCTAAAGGGACGATGCAAGCAGGTACCAACACCTGTATAGAGTGTGGCAATGTGCATTGTTGCAAAACAACTCCGGTTTTGGTTTCTAAGAACCCCTGAAAATAAATTCGACAAAGAGACACGCCTACGAAGCTCAGTTCAAACTTAAAGCCACCGGTTATGCTTTTGGCATGCGTGCCCATCTCACAGCAGCGATGAAAAACCAAATCAAGCAAATGAACTCTGAGCTTGCCGTTATTCCCGGAGGCTTGACTAAAGAACTCCAACCGCTGGACATCGGCATCAACCGGGCGTTCAAAGTAAAGTTGCGAACGGCATGGGAACAATGGATGATGTATGGCAAACACAACTTTACACAGAGTGAGAGGCAGCGCTGGGCGGGTTACGCCACAATACGCAACAACGAGAGGGAACGCGGCGTTTTTGATGGATTACGGTACTTGCATAATTGTTCAATTCTTTCTACACACACACGCGCTGCCACCATGTTTCGCTCTGTTCTTTACTTTCAAATGTGGGAAAGCTTCACACGAGAGAAATGTTGACTTTGCTGTTGCTGCTCCTTCTTTCCGCTCGGCAATGCGTAGCACTCACACTTTAGCATGTGATGCGTTCAATGACAACTGGGATGTGCAGTCCTCTGCTTCTGATACAGAGGATGAGGACTTTGATGGATTTCTGGGTGATGATTGATCGAAAAAGGTGAGAACATTGTACGATGGCTAAATAAAATACACCCGAACTCGGTTCTGCTTTCGTTGTCTTTGTAAAAACGTGTTTTTAGCTTGTATCTGTATGTCTTGGCATGCTACCGTATGCTTCAAGCTAACGTGTTAGCGTGCGCGCATGCATGCCATATGTTTAAGCTGGCGTATGTTTTACCACTGTAAAACTGCGCCCATTAAGACAGTGTGGTTTGTCTATGTGTAAAATACAGAAATGTCACCCATTAATGAGACTGCGCCCAACCGTACGGTGCGTCGAATAGTTGTGAAAATACGGTACTTAAAATAAATTCTGGAAAAATTCACCTTTATTATATGATTTTTAAACAACACAAGTAATGTACTGTACAAGGCAAACTAAGAGAAAACATCTAAATTCAATTTCAGAATCGAGAATTGGAATTGTCAATTATGGGGTCCACATAACAAAAAAATAAAATAAAAATACTAAACCTATGCACAACCAGGATTTTTGAGGTGTGGTGGAACAGCAGTTTTAGGTGTGAAACTGGGTTACCAGTATGAGTGAATCCGGGGTCCATTGTACAGTGGTTACAGGTAATGTGTATATTCATTTTGGGTATGTATGTACAGTACACATTGTAATATTAGAGTTACATTATACATTATTCATTCATTCTAACTAAAACATTCAAACTAAAAACATTCATTCTTTCATTTTCCGAGCCGCTTGATCCTCACTAGGGTCGCGGGGGGTGCTGGAGCCTATCCCAGCTGTCTTCAGGCAGTAGGCAGGGGACACCCTGAATCGGTTGCCAGCCAATCGCAGGGCACACAGAAACGAACAACCATTCGCACTCACACTCACACCTAGGGACAATTTAGAGTGTTCAATCAGCCTGCCACGCATGTTTTTGGAATGTGGGAGGAAACCGGAGCACCTGGAGAAAACCCACGCAGGCCCGGGGAGAACATGCAAACTCCACACAGGGAGGCTGGAGCCGGAATCGAACCCGGTACCTCTGCACTGTGAAGCCGACGTGCTAACCACTGGACTACCGGCCCGCCCATTTTACATTATATTATACATTATACATTCTAAGTATGTACAGTGGTACCTCTACTTACGAACATGTCTTCATACGAAAGTTACGAAACGCCCCAAGAGGAAAATATTGCCTCTTGTTACGTCATTCGCCCCTCGCGCCATGAGGCGTTCGGATAGTTTTACGTAAATGTGAATCACCCAGAAAGTGTTCACCAGTCGGGCGATCGCTCACTGCAATGATGTTTGCCTTGGATTTTTTCGAAGGATTGCTAAAAGCCGCCAAAAAGCCCTGTGATTGGCTGGCAACCGGGTCCCCGGCCTACTGCCCGAAGACGGCTTGGATAGGCTCCAGCCCCCCGTGACCCCGTGACCAGGATAAATGGACCGGATGGATTTAATTTTTTTGTTGATTAAAAATTCACATTTCCCTTTGGATCATTACATTTAACAAATGCAAATTGTTTTTTATTTAATTTAATAAAAATTCATTGACCACATTCAATTCCCATTTGGAATGATTTGCAAATGCCCTCAGCTGCCACTTACCAATATTTTCCTTGAAATACGCACAAAAATATTCAAAATGTCAGATTTTTCTGTTTGTTTTTCTTCTCTAATTTCCAAAATGTTTGACCAATTTATACTGTTTATCTTGATGCCAAAAATCTGACTTTGAGGATTTTCAATTGAGTTGTTTGGGTTAAAGGTATGACATTAATGGTCGAAAACACGTTGAAATTAGTTATCTTAAAAAAAAAACAACATCATTTGGACAGGGGTGTGCAGATTTTTGTATCATTTGTTTGTTTAATAAACCCAATTATGTTCTTCAGATACTCTTGGAGAAGCTATTCAAATCCATCACCAGACCAGGCAAAGCATTGCTGAATTGCAAGACAGTTATCAGAGAGATCATGCCCACATCTCATCTGAGCCGCTGGAAGTTGCAAATCAGGAGACCACAGGAAGGTTAGATACACTTAGCACACACGAAATCACAGCTGAGGTAATATATTAAAAGTATATAATGCCAAGAATCACTTCTTTAAAAAACAAATTAATTCAGAATGTTTCATGGTCACTTTTCACATATACACTGTGTGAAGCTCAGGCTTCCCAGGTGGTCAAGTGGAAGTTTGAAAGTGAGGATGAAGTCCAAAGTTGTCGGGAGCGACTGGCTGAGACATGAGCCCAAATATTTTGACGCTGAGGAAAGATGGAAGCTTGTGCACATATAGGAAAATTGCGTGACAATGCTGGGAGACTGTGGGAAAAAAAGTACCGGTAAGCTTCTATCTGTGTTAGAAGTCCTTAAACTGAAAAAATCACCTTATTTATTGAATGACCCACGAATATATCCTCCCAGCTGTCTTTGGGGAGTCGGTAGGGTAAACCCTGAACTAGGTTCCGGGGCACACAAAGGCAAATAACCATTTGCGCTCACAATCACTCCAAGGGACAATTTAGATCAGGGGTGCCCAACCAGTCAATCCCTCGTCAACCGCGAGGTGTGTAGGATTTTTTTTTTTTTAATGTCATAACAGGAAGTCAGTGTTGCCAACTTGGTGACTTTGACGCGATATTTAGTGAGTATTCAGACCCTCTAGAGCGACTCTTTTTTCAAAAAAGTGACTTGTGACAATCTAGCGACTTTTTCTGGTGTTATTGAAGACTTTTGGAGTCTGTGTGGCGAAAGCACATTGTTCTCAATGTGCAGCGCCGGGTGCTGTTGTGGCCCCTTCCCCCAAATGAAGCCGTTGCTGGCTGATCCCGCCAGGTTTACAATCTGAGCTGGATGTAAATGTAAAACCTTTCTTTTTCTAAAATAAATTAAGAAAACATCATCAAATAAAAATTACAAAAGAATAAAAGGTAAGAAAAAAACCCAAGTAAATCGCATATTAGCCACCGCCCCGATGACATCATTCAGCATTGTTCAACAGACAGTAGCAAGCAGCTCGCGATCACAGCTGTTGACGCCATGAAACGTCAACATGACTGAGAGGAAACGAGCTAAGAACTACCATTTTCACCTTGCGTGGGACCAAGATTATTTTTTTTGTTTATTCTCATTCAAAGCCTGATTGTGTGATTTGCAATGCAACGGTGGCATTGCCGAAGGAAGCCAATCTGGGGCGGAATTTCAAAACGGTACACAGGAGCTATGAGACATACTTCCCTGCGAAAACACAAGGTGGGGCTCTTCCCCCATCTTATTCAAATGGAACGTGGTGGGTGTCCCAGTTCAGTGTTTTTCAAACTTATTTGAGCCAAGGCACACATCTTTCATTGAAAAAAATCTCGCGGCACACCACTAGCTGAAAATATGGGGAAAAAACGCTTATTTTAACAACGTCTTATATTGTTACTATAACTGTTTTTAACATTGAATAATAGCGTTATAACAGCTTGAATTGGAATCAAATGAACACAAAGAAAAAAGTATTTCATAATCTTTCATATTTATTGTTTCACGTCGTCCTGCATTTATGCGTCACAAATTCACTTGTCTCAAGTGACGAGTCTAAACACAAGGCAATGTTATAATATATAACAATACATAATATATATTAAAAATTATTAATTAGCATTATATTACATATTTAATTAATGAATGAATAATTAAGAATTAAAAATAATAATAAGTACCTGTTGCTGCTCCCTAGCAGTATGGGAGGGTACTACACAATTACTTTCTGGGCCTATCGATAGACCGCACAGGCATACAAATTGGATATTTTCCTGCGGCACAGGTGTGCTTTAAGGTGTGCCGCGGGAAAATATCCAATTTGTATGCCTGTGCCGCGGCAAAGGGTTTGAAAAACACTGCCCTAGATGCATAAGCTGTGTTGTCTAAAACAACTCAACGGCCTATTTTGTCAACATTGTTCTGTAAATGCAGCACGGTGGAGCTCTCCCCCCATCTTGTTCAAATGGAATGTGGTGGTTTTCTTCACATTAGCATGAGAACGGTCAGCCAGTTGGCTGCCCTATGGGACTTTTAGTGTTTTTAATGTGTGTTAAAAACACACAGGAGCTCCTGACAACCGTAGAAAACGAATTAAACAAATTAAAAAACTGGTTCGACAGAAATAAATTGTCACTTAACCTGAAAAAATCGAAGTTAATTGTTTTTGGCACAAGACCAATCAAACACCAAGCTAAAATTATGGTAAACTCAATTGAAATAGAAAGAGCGTATGAAACCAAGTTTCTTGGATTAGTAATAGACTCAAAACTATGTTGGAAACCACATATCGATAACGTAAAAAGAAAAATAGCCAAGACCGTAGGGATCCTCTACAAAACCAAGGAAGTGCTAAATAAGAGATCTTTGTACACATTATACACTTCATTATTATTACCATATATGACCTACTGTGTGGAAATATGGGGAAATGCCTGCAAAACAAACACACTCCCTATTCTCAAACTACAAAAAAAAAGGAATTCGAATTATTAATAGATCAAAATATACGGAACCCACAAATCCACTATTTATCAAATTAAATACGATGACATTTTATGACCTGGTTGACTTTAAAATCCCCCAATTAATGTACAAAGCACACAATAACCTGCTCTGCCAAAACATTCAGACGTTTTTTTGAAATTTGAGAAAGCAACTATGAATTAAGAGGTACAGTGCACTCCGCTTAATAGAACACCGGTTAATAGAGTAATCCGCTTAATAGAGCAAAAGGCTCTGGAACAGATTTGCCTAATGCAATTTCCTATAAAGATACTCCGCTTAGTAGAACAGATCTCCGCTTAATAGAACAGGCCGTAAGCAATGAACATTGTAAACTAGTGGTTTTCGAAGTGTAGCTATCGCGATACTGTACCACTATCGCGAGAAAACGCGGTAGTTCTAGCCGTATACAGTAACAGGTAGCACGCGTCACTCCACACATAGACACACGCACGTCACAATGGCTTCAACTTCATTCAAGAGACGAGGGCTATCACCTGCGGATAAGAAGGACATACTCAGACGATACGATGCATTGCCGGATTCTCAGAAGGTACGCCCGCGGTTTCCAGGACTTCCCTCTTATCCAGCGCATTGAGAGGGAAGTCAACCGCAAAACTACGGACTCCTGTTTCCAGACAAAAGTAACAAATTTTTTCTCATGATTTGAGATGTTTGACTGAAGTTGATTAAAGTTGTTGTTTGATTAAAGATATGGACGTCCACAGTCGAAATATCTCTTCTAACTCGTCAGCAGGGGGTTTTCTGCGTGCATAACTTGGTCGTCGACGTGTCTGAAGGTGTACCTAATAAAGTGTCTCCGGTTAATAGAAACCCCGCTTAGTAGAACAGAAGCGCTTCGGCCCAATGGTGTTCTATTAAGCGGAGTGCACTGTACCAACTTATGCAAAAAACTCAAAACAAGAACAAACATCAAGCAAAGAAGTGTATCTAGGAAAGGTGTTAATCTGTGGAATAATCTCGAAACGGACCTAAAAATTAGTAAATCGCTTGCTGAGTTCAAAAACAAATTAAAAAAAATAGTACAAACAACCTACATCAATCAGAGTTAAAATGATAAATTCTAAACATTAAATATAATGATAAATCAGAACTAAGTTGATAAATAGAGAAAGGTATTGAAATATCCATTATGAATACAAGAGAAAATTGAGACAAGTGTGCCAGCGTGAGGATGTATATAATCCCGATACAAACCAAAAGTTGTAAAAATATCACGGTTAAGGGTAAAGTATGAGCCTTAATGGAGACTTCTTCTTACTTTTTCTTTTCTGATTGATATAAAAATGATTTAGTAGATATAAACACATAACGGGGTAAGACTAGATAAGTTTTTTACTTCATCCTACTCCCTTGAACATAATAACTGTGTTGAATGAAGACTGATTTCTTTCTTTTTACTTTTTTTATCTACCTTATTTCTGTGTGTGTGTGTGTGTGTGTGGGGGGGGGTTATGGTTATGAGGCAGCGGGGCGGGGGGGGGGGGGGGACCAGAGTCCCTGGAGAAAAGCCACACAGGCACGAGGAGAACATCTGAGTCGAGCCGCTTCTTCTCCACGTCGAGAGGAGCCAGATGAGGTGGCTCAGGCATCTGATTAGGATGCCTCCGTAGTGAGGTGCATGTCCCACTGGCAGGAAGCCCCAAGCACAATCCAGGACACAGTAAAGAGACTCTCTCTCCTGGCTGGCCTGGGAACGCCTTAGGATCCCCTGGGAAGAGCTGGAAGAAGTGGCTGAGGAAAGGGAACTCTGGACTTCCCTGCTAAAGCTTTTGCTCCCGCTACCCGACCTTTAAAAAGCGGTAGAAAATTGACTGATGGATGGGCTCTCACTGTGGTTCGCTAAAGCTTTTAAAATGGCTTTCTATCCTTTTCCACACTAATTGATCGCATTTACTTTCCTTCACATTTGTTCCTGGGGGCAAACACTTTTTAACACAGGGCCATTTTGTAATAATAAAGGAAATTTTTTTTTAAAAACCTGCATTTTTTTAACTTGTGTTATTTTAAGCTAATTTTAATGTTTTTTTGTTGATGGGATACATTTAAGTAGGACAAACATGCAAAATATTTAAAAAATCAGTCAGGGGGACACTTAACACCACAGTACCGTATTTTCCACACGATAATGCGCACCGAAAAGTCTTCCATTTTCTTGAAAGCTCACAGCGTGCCTTAAAATCAGGTGCGCCTTGTGTATGGTTATTACGTTAATATGTCGATTCCTAGATGGCGCCTTCCTGGAGACATGCTTACAATGTTATAACTTGCTGTTGTTTCAGTGAACTGTGTTGCTGCTTTATTAAATAAGTTGTTGTTGCAGCACCGAAAAAAGGAGTGCTGTGGTGTTAATTTTTTAAAACAGTCTCAACAAATACAGGTACGTCTTTGTGTGTCTCCGTGCCTTCTTTTGTTCGACTCGAGAGGCGTTCAAGACCGCTGCCGAAAAACGAAAATTAACGATTGCTTCAATGAAACTACGATATTGAAAGTATGTATCAAAACAGAAAATCAAGCGAGGAAATCACAAAATAAATTCTATAGCCCCCCTACAGAATTTATTTTGTGATTTCATCGTTTGTGAATACAATGCACAACAAAGGAATAAATAACAAACACCTCGGTCACAGTCCAGTCTCCTATATTTTATTGACATCTGATTGTTCTGTTGGAGCTACGCTCAAGGAAATGCGTTCATGACCGCCTCTCGAGTTCAACGAGTGCATATATATCTAGTATATGCATTGTACCGGTAGTCCAGTGGTTAGCACGTCGGCTTCACAGTGCAGAGGTACCGGGTTCGATTCCAGCTCCGGCCTCCCTGTGTGGAGTTTGCATGTTCTCCCCGGGCCTGCGTGGGTTTTCTCCGGGTGCTCCGGTTTCCTCCCACATTCCAAAAATATGCATGGCAGGCTGATTGAACACTCTAAATTGTCCCTAGGTGTGAGTGTGAGTGTGAGTGCGAATGGTTGTTCGTCTCTGTGTGCCCTGCGATTGGCTGGCAACCGATTCAGGGTGTCCCCCGCCTACTGCCCGGAGACAGCTGGGATAGGCTCCAGCACCCCCCGCGACCCTAGTGAGGATCAAGCGGTTAGGAAGATGAATGAATGAATGAATGAATGAATGCATTGTAGATTGCGTTTTATAATCCAGTGCGTCCAATATATGAAAAAAATTACAAAATAGGCCATTCAATGAAGGTGCGCCTCATAATCCAGTGCGCCTTTTATTGCGGAAAATTATTATTATTAAATTATAACTATTTACCTACCTACCTACTTACCTTAATGTGAACAATTGTTTAGCAACCATTTAATTTGTATTCAAAATAATTAAAATACTAATTTTTGTATTGTCACATTAGAGAAAATCACAAATACGCATGAATGGTGGGTTACAACAAAAATTCCACAAATGGACAAATCTGCAAAAATTATACTGCGATATAATGTCCTGGAAGACGAGGAGTACAGGCGCTTGGACAAGGCAGTGAAGAAGAGTTGCAGCAAGGGCAAAAGACAGTGGCGAGAAGAGAAAGCAAGAGAGGCACAGGAAGCAGCAGAGTGCGGGAGCTAACCAACTCCAGGAGCAGCTCTAGAGTGCCAATCAGGAGTAATGATAGCAGGACACTCCTAAGCAATGAGGAGCAAGAAGCAAGATGGCTGGAACACTTCATGGAGGTTCTCAACCAACCAATGCCTCCCGTGCTCTTCAATTTCGATCAAGAGACACCAGCTCCACCTCTAAACATTACATCGGCAGAGATATCGGAGACTGAGGTTGCCAGAGCAATCAAGGGCCGTAAGAACAACAAGGCACTGGGACTCAATGAGGTAGCTGCCGAGCTGTTGAAACATGGCCAGGACACTGTTGTACAGAGCCTTACCCACCTGTTCAACCTGATTTGGCATGCTGAAGAGGTTCCTGCTGATTGGAGACGTGGGGTCATTGTCACGCTGCCTAAGAAGGGAAACCTCACTGACTGCAATAACTGGTGGTTATTACACTGCTGTCAATCCCCAGCAAGGTATTCTGCAGTATTCTACTACATCGCCTTAAAGACAAAGTGGATAACATCATGAGGGAAGAGCAAGCCGGCTTCAGGAAAGGAACGCCTTGCGCCGAACAGATCTTTACTCTTCGAAACATCATAGAGCAGTGCCAAGAACTTCAGATACCACTCATGATCAACAATATCGATTTCAAGAAAGCCTTTGACAGCATCCACTGGGAATCACTGTGGCAGATCGTCCAGCTGTATGGTGTACTCCTCAAGTACATCAACATCTTCAGGTCATTGTACCACAACTCAACTTGTCATGTGAAAACCAACAGTGGCACAATTGATGATTTTGACATTGTCACTGGTGTAAGACAGGGTTGCATTCTGTCACCTCTACTCTTCATCATCTTAATTAACTTTGTAATGTGAGACATGGATGAAGACAGCCAACATTACCAACAAGTTAGATGTCTTCCATCAGCGTTGCCTGAGATCCATCATGAGGATCTCATGGAGAGACCACATCACCAACGAGGAGGTGATGAAGAAGGCAGGAGTGGCTGAACTGTCAGACATTGTCTCTGAAAGGAGAAGGAAAATGATCGGCCACATACTCCGACTGCCAAGAGAGAGACCGGCAAGTGTGGCCATGGACTGGATGCCAGAAAGTGGAAAGAGGAAGAGAGGTAGGCCAAAGAAGACGTGGAGACAGACTGCCAAAGAAGACCTCAGTGAGATGGGTGTCAGCTGGCATGGAGCAAGAAGGGTCGCCAGTGACCGGAACAAATGGAGGAGACTCGTCACCCAATGTTCCAAAAGGAATGGGTGGAACTAACTAAACTAAACTAATAAAATAAGATATCCTTTATTTGTCCCACACTGGGGAAATTTACAGCCTCTAGTAGCAAGAATGTAGGTAGAAAGAAGAAAGAAGAAAAAACAAACAAACACCGTTCAATTAAGTGCAATATAAATACAAAATGGATAAATCGCAGTGCTATTTATAATAGTTTTTCACATCATTCAATTATTATTATTATTATTGTTATTATTTTTATTCAGCAGCCTGACAGCAGTCGGTAGGAACGAGCGTCGGTATCTCTCCTTGCAGCGCGGGTGTAAAAGTCTCTGGCTGAAGGAGCTACCTCGTGCTGTCAGGGCGGGCTGGAGGGGGTGGGAGGGACTGTCCATCATAGCTTTTAGCTTAGTTAGCATCCTTCTGTCGCCCACCTCCTCCAGAGTGTCAAGGGAGCAGCCCAGGACAGAACTGGCCTTCCTGACCAGTCACTCCAGTCTCTTTCTGTCCTGGGCTGAGATCCTGCCTGACCAGCAGACAATGCCATAATGGATTGCCGAGTATTGCAATACTGCAATATGATGGGTTCCACTCTTACTGACACTCATAATTCACTTACATTGCACTTTATTCTCCAACTTAGGTTTACAATGTCCTTGTCATTTGTTTTTCTTCTTTCTTATTTCTACCCACAATCTTGCTGCTGTAGACTAAATTTCTGCAGTGTGGGACAGATAAAGGATATCTTATCCTATGTCATGGTAACACGGTCTTGGGGCTTTTATTTTAAATTATTTACTTATGTTAAAAAAAAAGTTTCGTGTAAAGGGAAATAAGCAAGTATTCCACTGCAATGGCGCGACTATTATTCCTCTAATCCACCAATGGTAAGGCAGTTTGGAAACTGCAAATGACAATGACCTTTTTCCTAAACAGGGAGCAGAGAGAGAGAGAGATTTGAGGATAGAGAAAAAAACTGACAATGACAACACTAAACCCCTTCTGTTTCAGGCAAACAAGCTACCCACAAGCAGATGACAATGTTGTTTACATTAGTGGAGGGACAGAAGAATACGCTCAAAGTCCTGGCAACAATGGTGGTAAGCATACTCCAAAACATGCTATCAAAGAAAAAGTACTGTAGAAAAATATACTGTATATTTTAGAAATAGTCCACAATTTGTCTCAGTTAATTATCAGATGTACCTGGTCTTGAATTTGCGCTTTACTTTGGAGTCAGCCAATCATCCAATAAGCATCTCCAGTTGATTCAAAATGCTGCTGCACGCCTCCTAACTGGAGCTCGTAAGAGGGAGCACATAATGCCAATTCTGGCTTCCCTTCAATGGCTCCCAGTACATTTTGGAGTTCTTTTTAAGATCCTATTATTTGTTTTCGAATCTTTAACTCATTCACTCCCAAAGACGTTTATAAACGTCTTTTCAGACTTAGTCCAGAATTGGCTGGTGCTGAATGTGTTAAATGGCCTCTCCCCACCATACCTATCTGGGCTCTTCCACCCCTACACACCTGCCTCAGGTCTGCGGACCAGACACTATGAGAGGTACCGAGAACCAAGCGGAGGTTCACAGTGGATCAAGCCTTTTCCGTTGCTGGTCCCTCGTTCCCGCTTTCTATTGTCTTTGTTCTTCATATATTATTTCATTGTTTGCTGTAGTGTGAATTCTTTTTGCTCCATATACAGCACTTTGTATACAGTGGTTGTTGTTTTAATTTTCTCTGTAAATATAGTTGAGTTGAGTTATATGACATGCATTTCTGCTGCTCTCTGTTCTTGTCTAAAATGTTACATCCGTACAGGGACCAGCAATGCTTCTGAATTTGACGACTTCCCTCGAAATGGAGCCAATCCAAGTAAGTTATTCAACTAAATTAAGACTTCGCTGAACTCTCGCATGAGTGTTCAGGCGCGAAAACATCTATGAACCTATTTTTTATCATAGTGGTATCGCCATCTGGTGGCAAGAGAAAATGTTTTATTTTTTAATGTTTTCCCCAAACCGGTTAACCTGAACTACAAAACCTAAAATTTGCTCAGAACAGTATTAAGTCATGGATCATCCTAAAACACAAACTTATTTAGCTTTTGCCAAATGCTGTTGCTGTAAGCATGGGATTTATTCGCTCAGCCCATTTCATTACATCAAAGAAAAAACTGACATCCTGTATGTTTACATGAAGATGTAAAAATTTTCATGAAACGAAGCAAGAGAGAAGAGTAATCCTCTTTTCATATTTAATGGACTCGATACTTCCATTATAATTTCTCACAAGTACATTTATATCATGATATGTACCATTACTGTTCAGAGATTCCGCTTTATTTGGAGTGTGGGGAGGAGGAGGATCACGAGTTGAATCAAGATTTTCCTGTCAGGAAAATGGCAATATTAATTGTTTGCTGAAGTCATTGGGCCCCAGTCTAAACGTGTGTAAAACACATAATCCTTTGCACACACATTATCAGGTCTGGCAAAAAAATATGTTGTTGAGAGTTATTGTGCGATTTATTTGTTTATTTATTGAGTGGCAATGGCTCATGGCCCTTACAATTTTTTATCGAAGCATTCCCAGTTGTCCGTTTCACCAAGATCTACGAAATGTTGGAGGCACATTTACCAGCTCTAAGACTGACCAAGAAGTCTCTTGGAACAATGTGCTAAACCTGCAACATTTTTAATTTAACTTTTAAATATGGCCCCATTTTTAGCCTTTAATAAGAGGACATATTTTAGTGAACTCCTTTTCAAGACTTCATCCTATTGTCTTCAAACTTTGGGTGCTTCATCCATAGCTGTTTCATTTGAAAAGTTAAGTAAAGCTTTTTTTTTCGTTGAACAGTTATTGTGGCGACGTGTTGCTTGCCAAGAAAAATGATGTCCATTTTCTTGGTATAAACATGCATAGCAACTGATGAAACTAGTGATAAATTCAAGATTCAGCTCTTCCGTTTACTTAGGTCTACAAAAATCGGTAGGCACATCTTCAGTAACAGCCCATGACCTATCAAAAAGAGCCATACCCTAAACCCAACAAGGAGTCCATTTTTATTTTTTTTCAAATGTTTTCATTTTGTAAAGTGGCCATATTTGATCAAAATTTTCTGAGATTTAATCTGCTGTACGATAAATTTTGGGTGTGTCACCTAAAGATCATTGCAACACACCGTGTACCAAGAAAACAAAGTTGTTTTTGAAGGCCTAAAAATGCACAAAAGCACATGAAATTCAAAATGTTTCGTTTGCAGAAAAGAGTGAAAACTGTGGTGTTTCTTAGCGAGCAGTGATAGCAGAAATTACATTTTGTTTTCACTCTTTGCAGATCCAGGTTCACTCACTTTACTGATCCCGAAAAGGCGCAATTCCTGCACCGTTCACAAGAACACAATCACACAAACAACTCACAGCATGCTATACAGAATGACAAGTCACGCATCTCATTCACTGCTTCTGACGAATGAATTCGTTAAACAAAAAAGTAACGCTCACCGCCTTTTGAAGAGTGGCAAGAGGAAAGACATTTCTTCAAAAAATTGATCAAAAGGCCCATTTGAACTTTGCCATAAGACACACCAGAAGGTGCCCTGGTCAGATCAAACCCAAATGAAACTTTTTGGGCAAAATACAGAGCGTTATGTTTGGCGTAAAAGTAGCACTTCACATCACCCTGACCATACTGTCCCCACTGTACACATAGTGCTAGCATGGGAAGGGAGAGGGAAAATGGTTCAAAATGGCGCTAAATACAGGGCCCTTTTAAAAGAAAACTTGTTGGTGTCTGCAAAAAAACTGAGACTGGGACGCAGGTTAACCTTGTAACAAGACAATCAACTTACACATAAAGCAAAATCTACAAAGGAATGGTGCAAAGCTACGCATATTCCAGGTGTTATAATGACCAAGTCCAGACTTAAATCCAATTCAGAATCTGTGGAAATACCTGAAAAAAAGACCTGTTGTTCACAAACGCTCTCAACAGTCTTTACTGAGCTTGAGCTGTTTTACAAAAAGAATGGGAAAACATGCTTGGCGAGTATAACATATAACGGCGTTAAGTAGTCAGGAGTACAAAAAAGTGTATTCCATTACTACATACATCTAGTTACGAATGCCTCTTCATAAGAAATTTTGTGTGTAGCTCAATACGTAGATACACGTGTCTTTGCAGCATCCTCGTCATTCGCTCTTCGGGCCATGAGGCGTTCCGATAGTTTAACGTCAATGAGAATCACCCAGAAAAAGTGTTCACCAGTCAGGCAATCGCTCACTATGCTGACGTTTGCCTTGGACATTTTCAAATGATTGTTAAAAACCGACAATTGCAGATGTCCTTTGCTCAGTTCTTTACAAAACGGCAGGCAAAAACCACGTCTGAAAGACAAGATGAACTAAAGAGGGCAAACAACAATGAGGATTCAGTTAAAAGTGAAATAATCATAATTTTTATTTTCTACACTAGTCTTTGTTTTTTTTAATTATATTTTGATTATGCACAACTCTCATTTATTGTGCAATAATCTAATTGTAACATGTATTTGTTACATATTTTGATACCTTTTTATGCTTTAGAAAACATTTATTTCTGAAATTGAGGCGCGGGGATGTAGAACGGATCAGGACATTTACGGTACATGGAAAATGCGTCTCAATTTACAACATTTTGTAGTTACGAAATTTCCTCTAGAACCAATTAATTTCGGAAGTAGAGGTACAGCTGTACATTATTTAAAAATGAAGATTCTTTCGCAGGATTACATTTTTCCACATGGAAAAAGTGAGGCTGCTTTTTAGTTGAGCCCTCAGCGCAACAAGTGGATAAGTGTCAGAATTGTCATGTAACTCAATGGGCCCCCGTGGCTCCAGTCACTCAGCAATGCATTGTTAAGAGCAAATATTCAACCTGGGGACGCAATGGAACTGATATGTCATGTATTCTACAAGGCAGAGGAAACAAGAATATGGTGACCCGTCTTCAGTGTTTGAAACATACTCACCGAAGGACCGATTTATAACATTTCCAAAGAAAAGTTTGAGCTGTCAGAGTCATTAAAGTGAACTTAATTGAACTTCAAGGAGAGAGGTTCAGTTGCTGTGAAGAAGATTTCAGGAGACCTAAGAACGTCCGGAAAACAGGACTGTCTCCCAAAGGTGATTCAGCTGCATAATTGGAGCTCCACCAGTGCAGAACTTAGCCAGGAATGGCAGCAGGCAGGTGTGAGTGCACCGACACACTCAGTGAGGCAAATACTTTCGGAAGATAGCCTGGTGTCAAGAAGGACAACAAAGAAGCCACTTGTCTGCAGGAACAACATTAGGGATAGACTGATAATCTGAAACAGGTACGAGGATTGGACTGCTGAGGACTGCGGTTATATCATTTTTTCTGATCCCCTTTCCGATTGTTTGGGGCATTCGTTAAAAAAAACAACAACAAAAAAAACGATTGTTGGGAGAAGAAAATGTGAGCAAGTGCATCAGTCCTGTGTCATGCCAACAGTAAAGCACCTTGAGACCATTCATGTGGGGGGTTACATCTCAGCCCAGGTACTGGATTCACTCACAATTTTGCCTAAAAACACAGCCATGAGTGTTTCCCAACCATCCAAGACCCTTTTGATGATGAACAAAACCTTTTCTAACCTGATGGAGCACCTTTCCACAAGGCAAAAGTGATCACTATGAGGCTCAGGGTACAAACATCGACATATTTATTATGATTATAAACTCCCCAGACCTTAATCTGAACCCTTGTGGATGTGATCAATCCTCAAGAGGCTGGTGAACAAACAAACTCACAAATTCTTGTCAAAAAATTCTAATATTTGGTGAGCGATGTCTCCCATCCTGTGGTTAACATTGATATTAGATTTATTAAGAAAAAAAAAAGAGAGAGAAATATTGACATAAAATGAAATTGGTATCCTCTTTATGTCTGACAGTTCCCAGCTTCTGCTGTGCAGTGGGAGTTGACTGGAAATCTCTGACCACACCGGCCTGCTTGCCACTCACCACTGACTACTTCCCTGATCGGCAAATGCTACAAAGTGACTACACTGAAGGATGCTATGACTTGCTGCCACACAGTGACCTGGAGAGGTGTTTGTCGACTTTTACCTTGACCCAATGATACCAAATAACACTTGTTGCATGATGTCAATGAATGAGGAAAAATATATCAATTTTATATACGGTGTACGAATAGGGCTGGACAATTAATTCAAAGTTCATTTTTATAACTGGAGAAAAACTATTAATGTGCAGGACATTGTGGTGCGTTTAAAAGTTCCATCATTTGTGGAAGTAAACTAAATGCATCATATTGCTTTTGGGCAAGCGTGTACCGTATGTGATTCTTCCGTCCGTGAGCGTGCTTTAAGCTAGATAATGACACACCAGTTGGAGTTTACTATCAAACTAAACTAAAAAAAAACTAAAAAAAATTACACACTTTGTATAATAGTAATGTGTGCACTTATGAGGCCAACGCACAGGAACAACCTATATTTGTTTTTATTTGTTTATTTTAATCTGTACTATTTTAACATACTGTTATTTCACTTTATTATATTCTCTTTTTCCTTTCAAGTAATACTGAGAGTTTTCACGGATTCAAAAGAATTTTCCTTCAGTACTTAGCCTACATTTCTCGAAATTCAAGGATACAAAGATTCTAGGACTTTTCTTTTAGTCACACCACCACATATTTCCACATGACATGGTATGAAATTAGTAGTAGTAGTAGTCATAGTAATAATACGTTGTATTGATTTCAAAATGAAGTTTTGAAATCAATCTCCCCCTTCATCGTAATTTCACTCTCAATCTAAATTGTGATTATGTTTCCACATTTGTCCAGCCCAATATGTAATCTGTTTTAAAATGGGCATGCACGTATACTGTAAATCAAGTTTATGTTTGAATATCTTATGTGACTGTTATCTTAATTCTTTCTAGGCGAGAAGATGAATCGCCAGGGATGACTGCTACTCAAGTGTTTGAAGAATTTATCTGTCAGAGGTTGATGCAGGGCTACCAGATCATTGTCCAATCAAACAAGAGGAGACGACAACCTTCTGTGGCTACCCCCCTTGGCAGCAGTCCTTTATACACCAGAGGTAAGACATTACATATATTGCAGTGAAAAAGTGTCTGCCGTCTTCCTGATTTTTGTGTTTTTTGTATGTTTATCGCTCGCAAAAAAATTAACTTCATCAAACCAATTTTAACTTTCTCCAGAGAACCCAAGGAAATAAAAAAGGCAGTTTCTAAATGCCAATTTAATTTATTTAGACAAAAAAAATATCTAAACCAGGGGTGCCCATTACATCGATCCTGATCTGCCCAAATTCTTGGGCAGCCTGCTACTAAAACAACATCTGTTATCTCGACCTTCCCCTGATAAAAATATGCACGGAAGCTAGCCCCCCACCATTACCCCCTCCCTCATACATTCCCTTGATTCACCGTCTTCATTGTTTATGTCTTGTGACCTGTTGTAACTGTCATATGCTTGTGCAGGAGTTTTTTTGCCTCACTCAAATTATCCTCAAAATGAGGGTAGTTCGAGCGTGGGTTTTTTCTCCCTCTCTCCCTCCCCTGTGGTTTCTTTCTGACCTTCGAGTTGAGTGAACGCTAGCGCGTTTTGGCTGCCACTGCTCAACCCGTATTGTTTTGTGTTTTGTTATTGTAAAGTGTCCTTGAGTGTCTTGAAAGGCGCTTATAAATAAAATGTATTATTTTTATTATTATTATCTACCGGTAGATCTAAGACAGGTCCCAAGTAGATCCGAGGAGGAAAAAACAAACAAACAACCATTTGTGTGTCTTTGTACATGTTAGTAATATATATTTTCAAAACAACAATGACGGCGATTATCAAACTGCGATCTTTGCTGGAAAAAAAGATGTACCATAGTTTTTTTTTTTTTTTTTTTTTTACTGAGAAATTTCCTTGTGTCGCAAAAACGCAGATTATTTGGAACTGTGCATCCCACAGGAAAATTATGCGTCTACGACGTGGGACGCAAAGGTAACGAGATGGCTGGCTGCGGGGGAATTGTTGCCCTTGTTTGCTTTGCAGGATTGCTTCAACTCTGCCATATTGGAGGGTTCTCTAGCATGAACTATGTGTTTACGGTCACACCACAGAATCTCAATTGGATTCAAATCTAGACTTTGATTTGGCCACACCAAAA
Organism: Hippocampus zosterae; assembly: GCF_025434085.1. Taxonomy (NCBI): domain Eukaryota; kingdom Metazoa; phylum Chordata; class Actinopteri; order Syngnathiformes; family Syngnathidae; genus Hippocampus; species Hippocampus zosterae. The sequence continues at coordinate 17,405,774 of NC_067465.1, forward strand.
CCTTTATTTATTTATTTATTTTATCCATTCAAAGGTAGACTTGCTGGTGTGTTTCAGATCATCATCCTTCTGCATGATCCAAAAGCGCTTGAGTTTGAGGGCGCAAACTGATTGTTGTGCGTTCTCCTTCAGGATTTTCTGGTAGACAGCAGAATTCATTGTCCCATCAATCACAGCAAGTTGGTCCAGTCCATCACACTGACACCACCATGCTTGACTGTTGGCATAATGTTCTTTTTACGAAAAGCTGTGCCAGTTTAATCCCAAACGTAACGGCCCACTCATTTTCCAAAAGGTTCAATTTTGGACTCACACAATGTTTTTTCAAAAGTCTTGAAGATCATCAAAATGACCTTTGACAAATAAGAGACAATCCTTTGTGTTCTTTTTGGACCACAGTGGTTTTCGCCTGAGAACTTTACCATGGATGCCATTTTTGTCCAGTGTCTTTCTTATTGTAGAGTCGTGAACACTGACCTGAACTGAGGCCAGCGGGGTCTGGAGTCCTATGGGTGTTATTCTAGGTTCTTTTGTTGGATGAGTCACCGTAATTTCAGCTGCTCGACCAATCCATTTTTGGATAATGGCTCTGACTATGGTTTACTGAAACCTCACAGCCTTGGAAATTGCTTTGTAACCTTTTCCAGACTGATATATCGCATTAACTTTCTTTCTAATTTCTTCTTGAATTTCTTCGGGTCGTGGCATGATGCATTTATTTTTTTGGGATCTTGTCGTCTACTTTGTCGGACAGAATTTCCGTGTATGTGTATGTGGGTACCAGCATGTTTAAAATATGTGAACAGTATTTCTACTTTACATATTTGTGACAAAAATTACAACAGTACACGCATTTATTTAAATCTTTAATGATTAAAACTTACTAATTACTAACTACAGTAATTAACATACATCAACATTGCCTTCTGAGAGAGACGAAGAGGCTTGCATTGGTGGCGTAGAAGGCAGCTCTCACTTGACTTGTCCTGTACAACTTCACGTTCACTCTGAGCTCAAATTTTTTAATTTAGAAAACATTGTTATGGGTTGCGCTATCACATTCATCTTCTCTTCTTATTAGTTGAAAGAGGTTTAAGGTTTCTTTTTTTGTCAGACAATTGTCTTTTTTAAGTGAAGGGAAAAAAAACTTACCGAACTGACAGTTTTGACTGTCACTTCAGCCATCGTCTGAGCTGTCATTGTCTCTTTGTGACGTGTATAAAAAACAGCTGACTGCTCAGGAAACATTCAAAATAAGGCTCTCCGACCAGGTCTAAATTTTCGTTGCACTGATACTGCGTTTTCATTGCTCTGAATATGTGAATTCTGAATTAAATTCTAAAAGCTGAAATTGGGGGCCAACTAAATTGCTGTGAGATGGGAGTACTGAGATATTTTGGTACTCAACTGTAGAGTTTTTAGCTTTTGTTTTTCAACTGGAGTGTACAGAATGACTTTTTTTGCAAGACTGTTCTTTTGATGGCGGCGAGGGCACCTGCAGCGGCTACTCTTTCTCCTGAGGAAAGACATTTCATCTGTGCTGTATGTCGCACATGTAGCACATTTGACGATAAATTTGACTTGAACTTGAAGAAGACCAAACAGAAGATAGCTAAAAAAGTCGATGCAGTAAGGTGGAGACTGCGGTCAGTAATACCGGCAGTGTGGGGAGATGAGGGAGGGACGGAGCTGATTGATGTTGCAAATGTGAAATTATGATGACTCGGTGACTTTTTTTATATGAGCGTGGAACAAAAGACAACTGTTGAGGATGACAAACAAACTCTTCACCTGGAGTGAGGTGGAGACTGAGGAGTTATAGATTGTTGACTTGAGTGTTGATTTGCCTTCTAATATTTTCATGTTTTATTTTTCCTATGCTTTTTTTTGGTGTCAGGTTTGATATCAATGCGTCGAGGAGAGGAAGAAGAGACGGTTTATTGGCTCAGTATGGGTAGGACCTTCCATAAAGTTTGCCTCAAAGACAAGATACTCACCGTTACTCGATACTTACCAAAGTGAGTTCACTGGCAAATGTTGTACCGTATATCACACAATCAACTTATACATGACAAAAATGTCACAATGACTGTGTTTTAGATACCCATACGAGTCACGTCATATCCAGTACAACTACAGCCTTTGTCCTCCACATGTCGATGCTCAGTTTGTCTCCTGTTGGGTTGAGTTTGGCCATGAAAGACCAGAGGAATATAAATGGAACTACTTGGACCAGTATATTTGCTCTGCAGGCTCTGAGGACTTCAGGTATATTTAATCAATGCGTCATAAATATACAGTGGCTTGCAGTGTTCATATGCACCGCCCGCCCCCCACCCCTTTTTTTTCTTGTTACAACCCAAAATTATTTTATTTTGATTTCTCATAATAGACCAGGGGTCAGAAAACCTTTATCTTATACCACAGGCCAACATTTATTTTCTTCATGCAAACCTGCTGTAACTCTATCCAAAGTTCACGGTTTTGGTTTTATCATGGTATTTATCACTGAATAATATTTGCTACACTATCGGGTCAAAGCTCACCTTATTGCAAGAAGCATCATTGTGTTGCAAGAAAGTTTCATGAAACATGTTCTGTTCACTGACTTGACAGTATCAGTCATGTATTTCTTATTTGTAGCATTGGAAATGTGATACTCGTCAGAAACACAGGAACACTCTAAATCAAGGGTGCCCAAACTTTTTGGATCGAAGATCTACTTTTCGATCAACTAACCTCCCGGGATCTACCCTTACCGGCGTGCGCATGCGCACGCTCACACACACACACACGCTCTCACACACACACACACACACACACACACACACACACACACACACGCGCGCATGCCATGATGAGAAACAGCCTGAAACGGAGGCATGCAACGCCCTTTTGCAGCCTGTTAACTATCGTAGCTCACACGTACTCTGAATGAGAATCATGACGATAAAAGATAGCGCGCAACACCTCTGATCACAAGCTGCAATTGCAAACTACTGAGCGATAACAACTTCCGGTGACGAAATTACACGCCACTGTAAATGTAAGATTTACCTGCTTTCTTTTATTAAAAAAAATAAATGAGTGAAAATGAGACTGATAAGATGATTAGGGTGCAGTGTATATTAACGCAAAAAATATATTACCAACATGTACAAAAACACACAAATGGTTGTTTTTTTTCTTCTCGACACTCCTCGCATCTACTTGGGACCTGTCTTGGATCTACCGGTAGATCAGGATCTACCTAATGGGCACCCCCTGCTCTAAATAAAGGCAACAATGGCACAGAAAAAAAAGCAAAATAACAATAAATAAAATAATCAATTAACCTTGTTAGTTTCTCTTTCTGATGTGATGCCAAAGGCAAAGGGTGGATTGACATTGTGGTTGACATTGTTTCATTTGTATGCCCATGAAATACATTTCCTTTTCACTAGACAATTATGTTGTCTTGGTCTATCACATGAAATCCCAATTAAATATACATTCATGTTTCTGGTTGTAACATGACAATCAAGTCAAGTCAACAGTATTTATAGAGCACTTTCAAACAGCCATCACTGCATACAAAGTGCTGTACATGGAGCAATTTAACATGCACAATAAACCGTAAGACAAATCGGTAATAAAGGCGGTAGAAAGTACCAAACAGTAAAACCAAGAACAAAACTTAAGTCATGCTGAGTCGAATGCCAAAGAATACAAGTGAGTTTTGAGGTCCACAGACCTGAGGCGCCGTGCAGGTGTGCAGGGGCGGATGAGCTCAGAGAGGTAAGGTGGCGCGAGATTATTCAGAGATTTGAAAACAAAGAGGAGGATCTTGAAAATAACTCTAAAATGAATGGGGGGAATGTATAATTGCCATTGTTGAATTTTCATCCATCCAAAAAACTGAATTTATGGTGGACAGTCCTTGAAATGTTAAAATGAAACAGCCTGTGACAAACTCTGGGGGGGTCATTTAAAAGTGCAAACATGTTGTTATTCATTTGATTATATTCTTGGAAACTCAGACTGTGGATGTCAACATGATCTTAACCTGAGTATGAACTTTCCTTTGCTGATGCCAGTTTGATCGACTCACTCAAGTTCTGGAGGACAAGGTTCCTCTTGCTTCCAGCTGGAGGAGCTCGGCGTGTAGCTGATGGAGATGGGCACTGGGATGTTTATGGCGATGGCTCAAATACTGGAATGGGTGGTAGTGGTGACTGGGTCCTACTGGATGGCTTCATTCGCTTCCTTGAGGGAGTCAACCGCATTCGCCGACGTCACCGTTCAGACAGGATAATCAGAGTGAGTAGTCTGTAGCGAAAAAAAAATGGTTACCTTATGGAGTTTGTCTTAACTGATTCACTGCTATCAATTCATATTATTAAATTGAGGCTGGCTGTGGAATTATTAAACACAGACTCTGGCTTAAGGTGTAGATCTGTTTCGGTGCTTTATTTAGCATAGCTTGCCTACCGTATTTTGTCATACTCAGTCAGCTCTGTGTTTGGTGTCAAAATGCCAAAGCAGATTATACACTTTGACACCACCAGAATCAGAATCATCTTTATTGGCCAAGTAGGTAGAACACACAAGGAATTTGTCTCCGGTATAACACGCTGCACTAGTATCATCGTAAACAGCAAAATCATTTAACCTTAAATGAACCATTTTAGAGTAACCAGTAGTTTTGTAGTACCATTTTGTGGTGCAAGAAGAGTGACTATGTCAGTGACTGTTTAAGGAGTTAATGGCTAGAGGGAAGAAGCTGTTTAAGTGTCTACTGGATTTGGTGCGCATGGATCTGTAGCGTCTGCCTGAGGGGAGTGGCTGAAAAAGGTGGTGGGCAGGGTGCGGGGTATCCAGGAGGATTTTCCGTGCCCTTGTCTTGATTCTTGCAGTGTGCAAGTCCTCAAGAGTGGGTAGGGCGGTGCCAACGATTTTTTTCTGCCGTCCTAACTGTCCGTTGAAGTCGGATTTTGTCCTTTTTTGTCGCGGCCCCAAACCAAACCGTGATGGAAGAACACAGGATTGATTCGATGACTGCCGTGTAGAACTGTCCAACTCATAATGCAGCGTTTAAGGTCACACCACAGCATCCCAATTGGATTCATATCCAGACTTTGACTTTGACTCACTCGCACCCATCAAATAAAGAAATTCAGTTTTCCTGCTGCCTTTTTAAAAACATACTCTAGCATGCATGCAAAATACTATATTTTATTTTAGTTGTCATCTGACTGGTTGCCCTGTATGTCAATCAAGTAATGGCATTGATGATAGGCTGACATCGTAAGTTCTGCTGTACATAGTGCCATTGTTTGAATGGCAGCGCCACCCCCGAGCCACATTGAACCAACCAAATGGCCGCATGCCGTAGGTTGGCCACCCTTCTATCCTTGCTCTACGGGAATACAGAAAATTTGCAAATATTTAGCTTAAAAATTACCACCTTTTGAGAATGGTACTACAGCTCAGCTAAATTTGACATTGTGTCTTTATTCATATTTTTATACTGCAGAAAGGCACTCCCATGAAGGCCTTAAATTCTCTCCTTTCATACCCTTCTGAACCAATGGTGCCCCTGCAAGGCAAAAAAGGAACATCAGCTTTATCTGCGTTACTGGAGATGGATCAGAACCATAGGTAAGTGTGCCCTGTATGTTGGTCAAAATTACATTTTGGTGCAGAAGCGTATGGACAACGGCAGTCTTTAAAAAAATATTTAGCGCTCATACACTAAAGTGAAAAAACTTTTTCACAAACTAAATCCGTTTTCAACCAGAGGTTCGTGCTTATCTATTGGTATAATCTCTCAGTGAAAATAAAATACCCCTTTTAAAAGGGTACCGTAATTTCCCGGATAAAAAAAACACAACTTATTAAAAGCCGCAACAGCTAAATTTAGCCATAAAAACTAATTTGTACATACATTAGCTGCCTTGGATTAATAGCTGTGGGTCTCCACATTATAAAATTTGGTGTTAACTATACAGTATTACAAACACCAGTAGACCGATTTTTTTTTCTCCCAAACAATGCCGAATGCATCTGTAGCTAGACAGTCATGCGCATGCACAGAAAATATTTCTGCACATGAGCAGCTGGGGTTTTGTAAGTAAGCAGCCAAGAAACTACAACACCATCCTTTTCGGATTATAAACTGCTACTATGAACGCTGTGGCTTTTAATGTGATATGATTGATTGATGGGTTTTCCCTACGAGCTATCAAAAGATATACCCATTCTTGTCAATGACAAATGAAATTACAGATCATGTCTCAGTGGACCAATGAAAGAGTCCTAGTGCATCCTCATCAGCTATTTGCGGTGGCAACCACATGATTTTCAGCTGCAGGAGACAGAGAGACATAAGGGGTGTTCACACGGCACACATTTGCTCCGGCGCTGCACCGATGTATTTTGTTGCGATATATTTTACACCGCAGCAAATTGTGTGGAGCGTTCACACGTACAAAGCCGCTGAGCGTGTCAGCACAGCGTCTGTGCAGCCCCACTTGCGTTCACACGGCAATTTCTGCAGCGGAGCAAAACGACAGAAAACAAAAGAGCTGTCGTGTTGGTTCTTTTTAAAACATATACACAACTCAAACGACTACTGGACAGGCACATCCTTCTCTTTCTCGGTCTCCGTGCCTTCTGCTCGAGAGTGGCCGCCCCCGAAAACGTAAATCAACGGTGACTTCAATGACACTCAGAAAAGCAAACACGTAATGCGCCAAACTGAAGATCAGGCGAGGAATTCACAAAATAAATTATATGGAGGTGCGGGGGGTTGTGAACACACAACAAAGGAACAAACTACACAAACATCTCTGAAACAGTCCAGTCTCCTACAAAACGAAAGATGTTACCATCCAAGTCTTGTGTCGTTATTAAACAAACACATGACGGAATTCCGACAGAGCACGAAAGCTACGCATTTTCACCGTATGTACTCTTCACAAGCATTTGCTCTTGTGCAAATTTAACCCAGTTGCGTTCACACGTGCAAATTTACATCGGTGCTGCTTCGTAAACGAGCATTTGCTCCGGAGCAAATTTTTAAACCACCTCCCTGAGGTGGATCAAATTTGGTCCGGTGTAAGCCTTTTCCCGGGGCTACGCCGGAGCTAATTTGCACGGTTGAACGCTCTACTGGGGCAGCGCCGGCGTAGCACCGGACCAAATCTTGCCGTGTGAACACCCCTATAGATACACTGAGAGAGAGAGAGAGTGAAAATGTAACCAATTACAGTCATACCTCGGTTTATGACCATAATCCGTTCCAGAAGTTCTGTTTGAAAAGCAATTTGTTTGAAATCCGAAATTATTTTATTAGCCCATGATTAGGGGTTTATACACTATGCAGAAATAACATAAAAACAGTCAGATTTGCGTAAATCACAAGAAACATGTCTGCTCACAATGAACACTACACGAGGAAGTATCACTTCCCTACATGAGGAAGTATCACTTCCTCGTGTAGGGAAGCCGAGAGGAGTCAAGTGGCATATTCCGGTTTGCTCAGTTTGGTTGAATACCGGTTTTCTGTCGTAATCCGAGGCGTAAAAATCTAACATTTTCTGGTCGAACACCGATTTGGTCGAGAACAGAGACGTTCGAAAACCGAGGTTTGACTGTATGTCAACACTATAGCCAGGTATTTTTGTCTTGATGAGTTTTCTCTTTTTATTTTGTTTTTGTTTTCTCCTCTCAGGACATTGGAGGAGCAACAACAGAAGCCCAAGCCCATAACACCTGTTTCTGAACTCCCAAGTGCAGAAAGTCCACGCAAGGTAAAATTTTTCTGAGGCTTTATGCCCCGAGTTGGCTCACTCATGGCAAATAAGTCCCATTCGAGGAACCAGACAAAAAACAGCTTAAAAGACCTCTCTTGTCCGGACGAGGGTCACCAGCGCCACTATCTGAAGCCAGGCTCGAGGTGTGACTCGATGATGAGCAGCTGGTGGCCAGGCCTGCACCTATGAGGGCCTGGCCCGGCTGACCCGGAATGGACAACGTGGGTCCTCGTTCTCAGCCGTCGTGAAAGTAGTCATAGGGGTATGGTCTACATAGGTACAATGTGAGCTGGACGGCCAAAGACAGGAATCTTGACGGCCTCATCACCGATTACAGAATCTGGCTCTTGGGTTGTGAAGAGGAAAAGGAAAAAAGGAAAGAGCCTAAGCTGGTGTCCTTGATACATAGAGTAGCTTGCACTCTGGTACCAGTCCTCTTGAGAGAAGTTGGACTCTTCCAATCTGGAGTTGGCCATGGAGAGAGGTGACGAGCAGGTGTGCTCATACTCCTTGTGTGGGGGGACTTGCACGAACTGTCGTTTGCGCTTGTGCACCTTCTCTTCTTATATCCAACATTCAGCACAGAAGTTGCTTGAGTGGTTAGCTGTTCTACTGTGTATGTGTATATATATAGATTTTTTTTTCTGAGTTTTGGTCATATATGTTATCTGAGTAACCATTATGTCATTTTCACTCATTAGTGAATCTCTGAGATGGATAGTGCAGAATGCTGGGCCGTATTTGTTTAAATGTGTATGTGTGGGGTGGGTGGGCTTATAGGCCTCTTGGACCATCCATCAGGCACTCTCCATAAAGTCGAGATGGCTCGACAGGAGGGTGTCGAGTTGACAGAACACACTCTACAAAAGTGCTCACTTTCATCGGGGTTCTTCGATCTTTGCATTATCTTGTCCCTCATCTCGAACTTTTTGTCCTGCGTAACCCAAAAGTAATAATTGTGTTTTGATGGTCCGCATCGAACAACGCACAACACTGGGAGAAAATACCATAATGACAATATTGCTCATGTTTTTATTCATATAGTTCGCTGCTGAATACATTGAAGGCATTGACAAGGGATTTCAAGTGGGACTGACAGCTGGAACATCAGTACAGTCTGCAGGTGAAACTGCAACTGGCGTTAGTGTTGACCAAAGGTAAACCTCGATTCGATGTGATAATCGTGACAGCTGTAACTTCTTCATTATCTGGTCCATAAGTGGGTTTTCTGTTAGTATTTTTTTGTTTGTTTTACAGAGATAGTTAGAAAGAAAAACATTTTGTGGTCTCCACCTTAAGTTTTTTTATAAATGCACATTTTAAATCTTCTGAACTACCAATTTAAATTGTCTGCAGTAATGTTGCACCAAGTACTAGTATCGTACCGTGAATTCTAGCCAGCAAAAATCAGGCACTCTCCATAGAGTCGAGATGGCTCTCTAACGTCTACAGGATCCATGCTGGTTGGAGTATTCTGTCATGATTCGGACTAACCAAATGAAGTTTTGGGATCACAAAAAGTGTAGACGCCAAACAAGGTCTGCGTAGCAAAAAAAAAAAAATGTTTTAATGTACAAAAATCACACCTACAAAGTAGTAACAGAAAGCGCTGGTCAAAACAGGTACCAGAGAGCACAAAAATGAATAACAAAAAGCGCTTTCATTTAAAACTCTGCTCACTATCGTCATCTGAACCATGTGAAAGAGTATTTTCTGAGGCTGGGGAGCTGGTGCCTAAGAGGAGAAATCGCCTTGGAGTAAAGACACTCCAAAAACTTTTGTTCCTCAATAAAAATTCATAAACTACTGGTAATCACTTTTTGTCTTTTATTTCACATGGCTTAACAAATATTTTCTACATAAGTTAAAAATTGTAACTCTGAATTGGAACTCAAATTTGCGATATTTTACAGACCAACTCAGTTTAGCATTTACACAAACAAGGAATTTCTTTACCTGCAATGATTTTATAACCGCTGCTGGGGTCACTATTGGGTGACCAACACAGTGTCAATACAGTGCTCACACAGTTTGTGAAGTGTGTCAATACACTCCTTGAGATATCATTGTCCCATCACTAGTACCGAGAGTTCAAAAGCGAAAAAACAATGAGATCTATAGCAAGAAAAGGTCTTTGAGCAAGGAAGCAGCAAGGCAAAAACAATACTTCGACAACAAGCAGACTGACGAAGGGTTCTTAAATACTGAGTCCCTTGATTGATCGATTGGCAACAGATGTGCAATCAGAAAGTCCGTTCAGGCTGCCACCTGCTAGCATTTTAGCTAGCAAAAATGATAATACCATAATTCCCAATACCGGTACTTGGGAGGAGGAGGAGGGGGGGGGGGCAAAAAATAACAATAAATCAGCAAAGGTGATCCAACTCTGTTAGATGCGGCCGGTTCAAAGCGGGTCCGCAGTCACTCCAAAGGCCCCTTTGTTACGTGCGTCAAGTTAAATACTTCATCTGTAAATAATTAAAGAAATATCAGAGTCTGGATGTGTAAGACGGCCATCTGACTGAAGTATCACTATTTCCTTTTTATAGACCAATATCACTACTACCACAATTTTCAAAAATATTAGAAAAACTATTTTCTCGCAGACTTGATAGCTTTATCGCAGACTTGATAGCTTTATACAAAAGCAAGCGCTGTTAAGTGAGAATCAATATGGCTTCAGGGAAAAACGGAACACCTCAATGGCAGTTATGAAGTTTGTGGAAGCAATAGCCACTAATATAGACAACAAAGAATTTACTGTTGGGGTTTTCCTAGATCTAAAAAAAGCTTTTGACACAATAGATCACAGTATATTATTGAAAAAACTAGAAAGATATGGCATTAGAGGTGTAGCTTATAAATGGATAAAAAGTTATTTAGAAAACAGATCAGTACGTGCAACTCAACAATAAAAAAACGAATCAACTGAAAATCACTCACGCAGTTCCTCAGGGGTCAGTGCTTGGTCCAAAACTATTCATCTTATATATAAATGATATCTGCAAGGTCTCAAAACTATTTAAATGTGTCTTATTTGCTGATGATACAACTTTCTACTGTTCTTGAATAAATCTGAAACAGCTCCTGACAACCGTAGAAAACGAATTAAACAAATTAAAAAACTGGTTCGACAGAAATAAATTGTCACTTAACCTGAAAAAATCAAAGTTAATTGTTTTTGGCACAAGACCAATCAAACACCAAGCTAAAATTATGGTAAACTCAATTGAAATAGAAAGAGCGTATGAAACCAAGTTTCTCGTTTTCAAGTTTTTCTTAGTAATAGACTCAAAACTATGTTGGAAACCACATATCGATAACGTAAAAAGAAAAATACCCAAGACCGTAGGGATCCTCTACAAAACCAAGGAAGTGCTAAATAAGAGATCTTTGTACACATTATACACTTCATTATTATTACCATATATGACCTACTGTGTGGAAATATGGGGAAATGCCTGCAAAACAAACACACTCCCCATTCTCAAACTACAAAAAAAAACAATTCGAATTATTAATAGATCAAAATATACAGAACCCACAAATCCACTATTTATCAAATTAAATACGATGAAATTTTATGACCTGGTTGACTTTAAAATCGCCCAATTAATGTACAAAGCACACAATAACCTGCTCTGCCAAAACATTCAGAAGTTTTTCGAAATTCGAGAAAGCAACTATGAATTAAGAGGTACCAACTTATTCAAAAAATTCAAAACAAGAACAAACATCAAGCAAAGAAGTGTATCTAGCAAAGGTGTTAATCTGTGGAATAATCTCGAAACGGACCTAAAAATGAGCAAATCGCTTGCGGAGTTCAAAAACAAATTCAAAAAAATAGTACAAACAACCTACATCAATCAGAGTTAAAATGATAAATTCTAAACATTAAATATAATGATAAATCAGAACTAAGTTGATAAATAGAGAAAGGTATTGCAATATCCATTATGAATACAAGAGAAAATTGACACAAGAGTGCCAGGGTGAGGATGTATATAATCCCGATACAAACCAAAAGTTGTAAAAATATCACGGTTAAGGGTAAAGTATGAGCCTTAATGGAGACTTCTTCTTACTTGTTCTTTTCTGATTGATATAAAAATGATTTAGTAGATATAAACACATAACGGGGTAGGACTAGATACGTTTTTTTACTTCATCCTACTCCCTTGAACATAACTGTGTTGAATGAAGACTGATTTCTTTCTTTTTACTTTTTTATCTACCTTATTTTCTGTCAAATTATTACTGTATATGTTTTATGTTCAATAAACAAACAAACAAACAAACTAACTAAAAAGTGTGCAGATTTAAGCCTTTGTCGATCACCCCCATTTAATGGCGAATGCATCTTGAACAGCAACAAATTGATGGATAATTAGAAATCAAGAATAATGTTGTGTTTAACTATTTTTTACAGGTCTAATTGAGGGGTTTGACAACAAGAAAATAGTTGCACTATCTAAATGTTGTTATTGATTACATATGGCAATTTGAAATGTTGGGACAGATTTCAGTAATCACTATGGAAGATGACATGTTTCATTTGTTTTTTGTGCCACTTAGAATGATGTAGCGAGCCAGATCTGGCCTGCGGGCCTTGAGTTTGAAAACAGTGCTATACAGTATGTACTTACTCAGTGCATTTGGCAGTGCGTTTTCATCCACAACTACATGTACAATTAAAAATACTGTTGCGTACTGTTGTAAAACATGATTAATCTTTTGATGTTGTCATACTTTTATACAGGGTCAGGCAAAATTATATGACACATTTGTAGGTTAAATAAATAAACTTGTTTTTTTAATAAAGTAAAGAAACAAACAAGTGTCTTCATTTTCAAAAAGTACATAGAATACCATTCTGTTACATTATGTTTTCAAAATTAACTGGAGTTCTGGCAGTGCGAGGTCGGCCGGTTGATTTTCGTTTCAATGTAGATCCAGTAGCTCTGAAGTTGGTAACATACCAAGGTCGTTTTTTCGAGCTGGTATGGGATCCTGTCTACCAAGATTGAACTGCAAACGGAATGCTTGTCGTGTTGCAGTTACAGATTTGTTTGCTTTGATAAACGTTTCCACAATTGCTCACCTGTTCAATTCATAGCAGCAACTGAAAAAGAAACTAAAAACATTCATTCTTTCATTTTCCGAACCACTTGACCCTCACTAGGGTCGCGGGGGGTGCTGGAGCCTATCCCAGCTGTCTTCGGGCAGTAGGCGGGGGACACCCTGAATTGGTTGCCAGCCAATTGCAGGGCACAGAGAGACGAACAACCATCCACGCTCACATTCACACCTAGGGACAATTTAGAGTGCTCAATCAGCCTGCCACGCATGTTTTTGGAATGTGTGAGGAAACCGGAGTATCCGGAGAACACCCACGCAGGCCCGGGGAGAACATGCAAACTCCACACAGGGAGGCCGGAGCTAGAATTGAACCCGGTACCTCTGCACTGTGAAGCCGACGTGCTAACCACTGGACTACCGGGCCGCCCAAACGAAAAACAATGGCCTTATAAAGAAACAAAAGAAAAATGGCATTATATGTACTTTTCGAAAACAAAGCTTTTTTTGTTTCTGTACATTATTTGCCTTTTATTTAACCTACAAATATGTCAGATGATTTTGCCTGACCCTGTACAACATTGCATTTAAATAAAAATACCTGGAGAGTGTAAAATATGTTAAAGGTTTTGTGTTTAATTGTTCTAAAGCAGTGGTCTCAACCTTGCGGCCTGGGGCCCCCTACTTGACATCTAAATTTAATGTTGGTGCAACCCACGCCTTATTTTGCGATGTCGTACTGTAGCTGAGGCTCATGAGAGTGTTCACCAAAATGTAATTTGGAGGTGGCCCCAAGTTGAAAAAAAGACATCCTGTTACTTTTTCAAAATTTGCAGTGAAGAGGGTGTCCCCCGCCTACTGCCCGAAGACAGCTGGGATAGGCTCCAGCACCCCCCGCGACCCTAGTGAGGATCAAGCGGCTCGGAAGATGAGAAATAAAATGAATTTGAAGTTGTTCAGCTGTCAGTTATTATTTTACAGCTTTTTACTAATGTTTTTAGGATTTTGCAGTGGTATTATTTTCGTATAGGTCTCAAATTATTTTGTATAGGTTAAGTATCAAAGTCAAAATTATAGTATCGTAAAAACAGTACTTTATCGTAGACCCGCAATCCAACTCACAACGTGACCATTTGTGAGACGTCGTAATATTGCTGCATAATCACTCATGATGAGTGTGTGTACATTAGAGTTTGGATTTTTTTTTTGATTAACGGAATTATCTAAGAGCAAATAGTCATGCTACATGAACACAAGGTTGAATGATTACTTTTTTCTATGCTCATTACTCAGTTACTCAGCATGTCAAAATATCTCATCAATTTGTTTTTGACAGATTAGCGGGAAACAATGCACTGGAGGACTTTTCTCTGTCCTCTTCGTCAACACTCCTGGAAATCCTAGAGGCCATTAAAAATCCCACGTAAGTGTGATTATGGTAAACTGTTGACGTGGGAATATGCACACTGATCTTCTTAAATTGAAGGATGACATCCGATATGGCGGCGGGTAAAGAGGTTGAGGGACAGTTGTGATACTAGTTTGGCTGCTTTGTGCTTGCCTGATGTTCACCGTTCTCCAAGTAATGCTCAGGGAGTTTCCGTGAATGCTCAGACACAAGGAAATTTATAGGGAACGTTGATGGACAGACACCCTTATGCTCGAACAAGGTATTCTCTATGGACAATCTGTGACTGAACAGAATTCCTGTAACGGAACGTCACGCAATGTTCTTCTTAATGCCTTCATTTGAAAATGGTCAGTGGCGCTAATTTTTTTTTTTTATGTGCCCTCTAATAACATAGGACAGGTGTACTCCTGCTCCCAGAACAGCGAGGCCTGCCATTCAACTGCTTCATCAGCGCTGAGGTCATCCACTGGCTAGTCACCAATGTTGAGGGTGTAACCACACAGAGCATGGCTATTGATGTTATGCAGGTAAAAATCTGTATGCGAGGCAAATAATTTTTTGATGTTGCCTGTGTCAATATCACTTCTGCGAGTACTAATATTTCTCCTTTCTTTTTTGGTCTGTGTTCCATGTGGTATAATTACGTCACCAAGTTGCATAAACACCAAGTTGTGTTTATGCAATTCCATTTCAAAGGAAACTAATTAAATGGTGGCACAATCGTAATGTTAAATATGTCGGGGCATAGGGCTTGAACAATCGTTACCCCTGATGGGACAGTAGCTAAAATGATCAGTCTTCCATACAGTTTGCACAAATTTGGTGCTCATTGTCACAAACTTATTTTCCGACACAGTGCAGGGAAGAGAGGATTTTTCCCTGCTAATAATTTGGGAGTTCTAAGAATGGCAAGTTGTTGTTTGTGCCAACATTGTCATCACTCAAACAAAAATAATGTACCATAATCTTAATATATAATTTTTGAAAGGTTTTATTTTAATTTGCTAAGAACAACGCACATCAAGTTGCAGCTGGTTAAAACAATACAACAGTGACTGAATTATCTTTTTAGATTGTTTTGCTTTGTTTTTTGTTTTTTTACTTGCCTGTCAAGCATTTTTTGTTGAAAAATTTTTTTGGGGTGATAACTACCATTCATAGCTATGGAGATATGGGGACTTCAAATGTGCCCAAGACTTTTGGAACACCCCTGTATATTTTGTTTGTTTTGTCTTCTTAGAAAATGCTTGAGGAGGGTTTGGTGGCCCATGCATCTGGGGATGCTATGCGGACCTTTGTTTATGGCTTCTACATCTATCGGATTGTGGCAGAGAAGGATGGTAAATGGGTTAAAATCACTTTGGAAAGTGTGCACAATTTCGCCAATTACATAAGTGTCACCAGTCCCTTTGTCATTCAGCAGGCCAGGCCTCACAGCTCCCCCCAACAGTGGCTTGCGGCTGGTCTACCGCAGGCTTGGAAGACTTTGCCCTGTTTCAGAGAAAATGGTTTGAAGTGGCCTTTGTGTTTGAGGAGCAACAACCATCTGACCTCCCGGCATTCCTTCTGCCCTGGCTGCCTAGCCGACCAGCCTCTTATGCAAGCAGGCACAGCTCTTTCAGTCGCAGCTTTGGCGGACGCAGCCAGTCAGCTGCACTGCTAGGTACATCCAGCCAGTTGAGCCCACGTTGCAGTTAAGATAGCACAAGGCCAACACAAGGTATTTGGTGGATAACATGGATGAATTGGAAGTTCGTGTTAGCCACCAGAGATAATGGGCTGGAGAGATACGGACTCGGTATGCTGACGAGATGATAGAAAGACTAATGTACTGAGTCTGTATCGCGCCAGCTCTTTTATTCCAAAGACACACGAAAATACTAACTTTTAGAGGGTTAATATGCACTTTTAAAAATGTCTGATTAGCATCCCCAACAAGTACTGTTTTACACAAGCAGGCCAGTTGTACTTTGCATACTGGTCGATGAAAATTTGGAGGCATATGTAACAGCAACTAAACACCTAACAGTACCCGAGGTTCCATACTCTAACGCTAAGAGGAAGTCTGACATGATTTTGTAAATTTTCATTTCCATTGTTGGCCTTTATAGATTAACAAACAAACAAAAAATAATAATTCGGCTCATCTTAAAATTTTGGGTGTTTCATTTTCCAGGTAATTAAGATGAAATGTTGAGCAAAACTTTATTTTGTCAAACACCGTTGGCGTAGAAGTGGACTATTTGCCGAGGAAAAATACTGCGATTTTGATCATCTAAAACAGAGGTGGGCAAACTACGGCCCACGGGCCAGATCCGGCCTGTTGGTCTTTTTAATCCGGCCCGCCGAAGATTGGTGCACAATTAAGGTTTGATTGCATTCATTTCGTTTGGACTTGTAATGACAGGTATTTCAACACCAGGTGGCGCAGTTACTTCAAGTTGCAGAGCACAGGGAGGGAGGGGAAGACGAAGAAAGAGGGAGAGAGTAATGACCATGGAAGGGAAAGTGATATGTATCTGATTAAACGAAGCGGGTAACAAAGTATGAAACATTCAGGAGACGCCTGGAGTCGGAAAGACTCAAATCTACGAGACTTTGAAAAACAAGGAAGCGATTCTTACTCAGTCCGATTATGGCAATTTCCATGCTCAGAGTGCTGAGCATGATGGTGGAGAATGTTACATTATTACTGGCATACAAAGACATTGTGCTATCTTCTTTATTTTCTATTTCTATTTCTAACCTTTGGCCCAACCCTCCACAATATTTTCTGCTTCTCATTTGGCCCCCCCGGGAAAATAATTGCCCACCCCTGATCTAAAACATGCGTGAAAACAAAATTACGCACACATCAGATCTCGCAAAATACATATTGTTTTTTTTTTGTTGCCATTTTGTGCATTTTTGTTTTTTGCGTCTCTGTAGCTGTCCTACAACTTTTTACCAACGCGGCCCCGATTGTTCATATTTCAGCAAGATCTATGAAAAATTGGAAGCATATGCAACATAACATAAGTTACACGATGTAGATATTTTACACAAAAAAAAACAAAATTAAACCGCCTACATACCAAAATAGAGATTTGTACAACAAATAAAACGAGCCAGGCAAAAGCATTACAAGTTAAGCATTACATGCCATTTTTTTGTATGCTTGATAAATATAAATTGGCTCAAATTGTCCAGAAATCAGTGTAAGTGAATGGGAATTTTGTAAGAATCGTACTTCTTTTGAATAATCAGTATTTACTATTTTAAAATTTATGAAGGGAATATATGACATGAGTAACACTTTCCCAACATGGGAATAAAATTGGTTGAAAAGGGAAGCTATATTAAATGTTGAATTATGTTATCACTAACAACAGCAAATGTTCTGAGATGCTTTATTTGTTCGATAATAATCTTCAAGAAGTATTTTGAGGACTTTAAAAGTCCATTAAATGTTCACAAATTCACACTCATTAGAAGATGATGCCTGACCTTAATATTCGGTCGTTTGTGCTAATAATACGAAGGCGAACTGAAAATATCAGATCATTTTCAACCTATTTCAGTAATTTCACCCAGCGCTTTTCACAATTTTCAGTGTCTTTGTATGAGGCGAATATGAAAAGGCAAAATGCAATACAAGTCTATAAATGTTCAGTGCATTTTAAATGGGAACCAACAACTACACAACACAATACATCTGTCAGGTTTTGCGTGATGGTAGTTGTAGGACCCCAAAAAGAAGGGAGGCAGGCAGGAACAGGGTGGATTAACCAAAATGTATTTTACAAAAAATACACACAGGGGTACAATGGAAAAAACACTCAGTCGAAGTATTTAAAAAATGCCTAGAAATCACGAGGAACAAACAAAACTAAGACAGGAAACAAAACGTGACAGCAGCACACATATGCTCACAGCTCACAATGACCCAACAAAGACTGACAGAACACAGGGAACTAAATACATGCAAAGTGACGAGACACCGAGAAACACCTGGACAAGACACAAAGGGTTGAGGGAACTAATTGGTTACACACAAGGAACACTGATAACGAGAACAGGTGGTGAAAAAAGGGTACATGAGGAATCAAAACCAACGTAACCAGACCGAATATAACAGTAACCCCCCCCCCCCCCCCCACCCCCCCAAAGGACGGATCCCAGACGTCCCAAAGTCACCCAATGGCCGGACTCGGTGAAAACAGAGCGGGAGGGCGGGAGGGCGGGACGCAACACTTGCGTCGCCGAGGACGGGAACGGAGGGCGACAGCAACCCTTGCCTCGCCGGGAACAGGGATGAGCGACAGCAACCCTTGCCTCGTCGGGAATAGGGATGGAGGGCGACGGTAACCTTTGCCTCACCGGGAGCAGGGACGGAGATTGACAGCAACCTTTGCCTTTCCGGGAGCAGGGACGGGCAACAGCAATCCTTGCCTCGCCCGGACAGGGACAGAGGGCGACGGCAACCTTTGCCTTGCCAGGAACAGGGACGGGCGACGGCAACCCTTGCCTCGCCGGAAACAAGGGCGGAGGGCGACAGCAACACTTGCCTCGCCGAGAACAGGAAAGGGAGGCAGTGTGACCAGGCCTCTCGTCCTGCGGGGTCCAGTACGGTTGGCTCATTCTTTCAGGTTTTGCGTGATTGTAGTTGTAGGACCCCAAAAAGCAGGGAGGCAGGGAGGAGCAGGGTGTATTGACCAAAATGTAGACTCATAGAAACTCAGGGAACTAAATACAAGCTAAGTAACAAGACAACGAGAAACACCTGACAAGATACAAAGAGTTGAGGGAGCTTGCTTATTGGTTACACACAAGAAACACTGATAACGAGAACAGGCGGTGAAAAAAAGGCACTTGAGGAATCAAAACCAAACGTAACCAGACTGAAACATAACAACATCCTGATTTATATAGCACTTTGACAACAGCTGCAGCTGTAACAAAGAGCTTTACTACTGTATACACTATTCACATTTGGACGATGCATACTTTGAAAGTATCTATAAACATAAAAATAAATACTAGTAAACATATAGGAATGTTTAAAATCAAATTTG
Source organism: Hippocampus zosterae (assembly GCF_025434085.1). Taxonomy (NCBI): domain Eukaryota; kingdom Metazoa; phylum Chordata; class Actinopteri; order Syngnathiformes; family Syngnathidae; genus Hippocampus; species Hippocampus zosterae. The sequence continues at coordinate 17,425,111 of NC_067465.1, forward strand.
AGTATAGTATTGATAGAATCATTGCCAACAGCAAGGGGTGGCAACTGGTGATTAAGGCATTTGGTGAGGGTGGCTTCTGCCACCCTTTTGCCACCCTGTAAAACCGCCTATGGGCAACATCCTGAAGTCTTACACACTTCAGAGCAAATGTGAAATAGATCTAGTTCACCCTGTAGGTCTCGGAGAAAGACATCAAAGATTCAAAATTATATTTCTTTTTAGCTACTACAAAAAATACGTTTATAGATGGCTCCAGGCCTGGACTCTCATTCGTAAATTTGTGAAATTTTGATGAGTTATCTGTGTCAAGAAACAACATTAATTATTACGGTCCAAACATGCACAAACGTCAGGCCTGGCAAAATAATCAGTGCTTTATTAGTTTATTGTGAGATTTTTTTAATTGTCCCATTAGCACCCCCTACAAATGTTCTACAAACCAACCCTGGTTGTACATTTCAACAAGATCGACAAAAAGTTGGAGATATATCTAACAGCCTAAGACCTACAATAAAATCTCTTGGAAGCATATGCTAAACCAAACATAAAGTCTGCCATTATGAATTATCTTTCAACTTCAATGAAATATGTTCGTGGGTCTCTTCAAACCTGGACTCTCTGGCGATGAGGTTTTTCTGACAGATATTCAACTTATACATTATATACATGTTAACGTTCAGATTTTTTTGTAGCATGTGCAGAGGAGTTAATGAGCATTTCCTCTTTTGTGGCAAAGGAAATTATCGAACACAAAATTCGATGCCCCACTCAAGTCATATTTCTAAAAAAATATTTTTTTCCCAGGTGATATGGTAATGACCAAGTTAGAATTTAATCAAATGATACCTCTTGGACAAGGGTGCAAACGTATGACCCTTATAAACATGGAAAATGGGCCAAAATTGGACATAGAAAAAAATCATAGCTCACTTTTCTTAGCAGATGGCACCAATAGACTTTTTTAGTATTCCTCGGAGTGCTGCGTATGCCTACAAATTTTTGTAGCCCTAGGTCAAATGTACCAGGATTTGATTTTGTTTTTCGCACTGTAGGTGGCGCTACAGATGCATATTTTTGTATTTGTGCATGACGACTTTAAAATATCAAAAGTTTTTTCACCCGGCCTGATGAACATTAAAAGTTTGGTGTGTTTTCATTTTGTCCATGCTCATTTTCTCTCCTGTCAGTTCTGTCGTTTGTCTCTTTTTTCATCAATGGATGCTACAGCTTCTTGTTGACTTTGAAACTTAGCTTGTGGCCGACGTGTACACATTTTGAGCATGACGTCTCTGATCCACTGGTTAACAGACACTTTGATTCTCTCCTCTTTCATCTCAAACTGCTTCAAACAACAAAGCGTGTGATGGAAAAGTGGTTAGAACTGCATGACTGTCCGTGTTTTATGTTATGTGTTGTGTTTATTATTTTACTTTATGTTAACTGTTTTGTAAAGCGCTTTGTTACAGCTGCCGCTGTTGTGAAAGCGCTATATAAATCAGCATGTATTGTATTGTATTGTTCATTATCTGTCTGTGCCTCAGCTGCCACAGTTCCAGATCAGAAGACAGTCACTCTGGATGTGGATGCTAATAATCGCCGGGGTCGAACTGAATGGTGCACCTGTTATTACCACGGCAGCTTCTCCCTGAATTCTGCCTTTGAGATCAAACTTCATTGGATGGCTGTCACTGCAGCTGTCCTCTTTGAGATGGTGAGACTCTTTTTATGTTGTTGTTTTTTAATGTTCTCCATCATTTCTAGATTTTTATGTGATTGCTCTCCAATGTTTTGGTCCCCCACCCCCAAGAATTGTACCTTTATGACTATTGAAACTATCGAATTCATTTGGGTTGGTGGGTGTGATTGTTTCAATGGAGTTTTATAATTACCATTGATTTGTTGTTGCATGTTTTGCCTCGGGGTCCCCAAATTTAAGTGTCAATTATTAGAGTCCACTGAAATGCTCCGCCATAATTCTGGAGAGGAGAGCAGCACCTGTTTCACATGGGTTTGGATGCTAACTCTCTGAATAAGACTTTCCACAGAAATGCTGGCCAATATCTATTTGACCAGTGTTTTAGATATGCATAATGATCAAAAATGCTTGTTGCAAATGGTGGACTATGAGCTACAACTCTCCTGAACAATGACTCAGCCTATCTGGTTTTGTGGCTGTTTGGGATCGGTCCAGGAAATACCAAATTCTAAGATAGCTTGCTCTGTGGCAGCGAATACTCAAACTTGCTCACAGCAAATAAACAGTTGTCAGAAGTACCATGATCTCGAAAGGAGGTTGAGGAGTAAACAAACAGTCAGCATATCAAGCGAACGAGAGTAGGATGGCCACACTCCCCTCCAAAAGCAACATTGGAACAGTGGGGCATATTTATTTGATTTATTTTTTAATTTTTTTACAAGCAACTCACAATTTTTGCCTGAATTTAGTTACCAGTCTTCTAATTTTGTACTTAACTGACACTGATGATTTAAATGACACTGATTAGTTGCATAAACAAACAAATGTCTATTTTGGTGGCAGGGACTGTTTAATTGTGGCAAATGCCAATAGATATTTTAGAGCATTTATAACTCGGGTCTATAATGTAAATATATCATCAGGCCGATGAAAAGTGTCACATTTTATTGAGGTAAAAGCAAATACTGCAGTGGAGTGGAAATTGAATCCCAAAAATCTATGGTCTACCAGAACATTAAATTTTGAAGCCTTGTCCCCTAAAAATCTTGTGAAATTGTGGGTATGGTTGATAGCAGGGGGCGGGAACCTTTTTTTACCAAAAGAGAGCCATGAAAGCAAAATATTTGGAATATATATATAAATCCTCATCTCACCCCTCGGGTGGTGTCCGTCCCTCAATCTAGCTCGGGTCCTCTACCAGAGGCCAGGAAGCTTGAGGGTTCTGCGCAGTATCCTTGCTCTTCCCAGCACAGCACATTTCTGGACTGAGATGTCCGATGTTGTTCCAGGGATCTGTTGCAACCACTCATCTAGTTTGGAGGTCACTGCCCCGAGTGCTCCGACCACCACAGGCGATTTCTTGGCGATCAATTTTCTTCTCTTTTGCGGTGTGCCTCAATGCATTTGACTTGACCAGGAGGCTATGACAAGTTTTACCTCTCACGGAGATGTCCTCTTGCACACTTAGCAGTAGGCCGACGTATAATCGGCAGCAATTTTTTCCAACCCAAACACAGAACTCCGGCTTCTCCAGCCACGCCACTTGAAAATAGCATTGTGCCGGAATATTTGTAGCGACGCCACTCGATCAAAGCGCGCCTCAGCAGTCGAAAGTCCGCTGCTCTCTGCTGTGTGTGCGTCCGCGCCAACATGTACGCACGCACACGTCTTTTGGTTTCAACACAGAGAGCAGCGGGGACTATCGATTGCTGAGGCGCGCTTCGCTCGAGTGGCGTCGCTACATATTTGTCTGTCACTTGTTGAGATCGATAAATTCGATTTTTCCAGAAAATACGGTAATTGTTTGCCGAGCCGGCAACCAAACCATCCATTCAATGCCCCAGGATGGCGTCAATCTATTCTTGTTTCCCGGAATTACCCGAAGTGATCATGTGATCATCGTCGGAACTAATCGGAGACGACAGGAAAAGCAGAGCGGGTACCAGGTCCTGCATGAAAAACTATGAATTGGAAGAGTGGGGAAAATGACATACACAAATTAAATGAACACCGCAGGTTAATTTTTATGGATTTTAGAATATTTCCCTGAAAATTATGGACGAGTAAGAACATAATTTTACAACTTCTTTTTTTATTGATTTTTATGTACTTTAAGGACCTGTACGAACCCTGTCCAATAGTGCAAAGAGATCCACTGGTTAAAGGACACTTTGATTCTCTCCTCTTTCATCTATAACTACTTCAAACAACAAAGTGTACTCAGAAAAAGTGGTTAATATTGCATGACTGTCTGGGTATTAGGTGTTGTGTTTGTACAGTATTATTTTGTTATTTTATGTTCTGTTGATGGCGGCGCAGGTACCCTCAGCGGCTTCTCTTTCTGTCCTGTGGTTGCACTGTGGTTGAGAGGAAAGAAATTTCATCTGTGCTTTATGTATGATGGCGCCCCCTGAGTGGCTGCCTCTCTAGCAGCACATATCCCTTTTGTTTGAGTTCTTTTTCGTCCTTTTACTTTATTTATTTATTCTTCCCATTAAGGATATCTTAATCTTATGTTGCACATTTTGAAAAGAGTGGCTCTACATCACTCTCAAATATTTAACAGAGGGGTCTATAACCTATGGCATGCGAGCCAGATATGGCTCTTTTGATGATTGCATCTGGCTCGCAGATAAAACAAAGTATTGTTGCTTGTTTAATCCATCGACTTTTCACTGCTGTGTCCTGTTCAGGGCTGCAGTTTGCTGGAAGGGCAATTTTAATTAATTGGATGATACTGGCCTACGTCGGCCATTGCTGTAGAAACAGGTAAACACGCCCCCTTTTGTATCAGCCCACTCAGTCATTAGCTCAAAGCTAATCCTTTGACGAATAAGGTGGCGAAAAGAAAAAAAAGATGAAGAGTATGTACGGTACACTTCAGGACGAAGCGACCGAAGGATTCGCCTTTGCGGAGGGGACAGGTTCTGCGGTGTGTCTAATTTGTAATGACAAAATACCATCGATGAAACGGTCGAATGTACAGCGGCACTTTGACACGTGCCATGCTATGTTCGCATCAAAATACCCTGCCGCAACTCCGCGTATGAACCCGGCAAGCTGACTATAATTCCACGAGCTTTGCTTGCAATTGTGAGGAGTGGAAAACTGTTCACATTAATGGTGAGTATTACAACAAAATTATTAAAAGAATACATTCAGAGGATTATTATACAACATTTTGTTGAATGTACATTTAAAATACACTTTACATATATATACTGTATATATATATGTATCCTTGCTGTTCCCAGCACTGCACATTTCTGGACGGAGATGTCCGATGTTGTTCCCGGGATCTGTTGCAACCACTCATCTAGTTTGGGGGTCACTGCCCCGAGTGCTTCGACCACCACAGGCACGACTGTCACCTTTACCTTGCAGGCTCTCTCCAGCTCCTCTCTGAGCCCTTGGTATTTCTCGAGTTTCTCATGTTCCTTCTTCCTGATGTTTCCATCACTTGGGACCGCTACATCCACTACAACGGCTTTCCTCTGTCCTTTATCAATGATCACAATATCTGGTTGGTTCGCCATTACCATCTTGTCAGTCTGGATCTGGAAGTCCCACAGGATCTTCGCTCTGTCATTCTCCACTACCTTCGGAGGTGTTTCCCATTTTGACCTTGGGGTTTCCAGTCCATACTCTGCACAGATGTTTCGGTAGACTATGCCAGCCACCTGGTTATGGCGTTCCATGTAGGCTTTCCCTGCCAGCATCTCACACCCTGCAGTTATGTGTTGGATCGTCTCAGGTGCCTCTTTGCACAACCTACACCTTGGGTCTTGTCTGGTGTGGTATATCTGGGCCTCGATGGCTCTGGTGCTCAAGGCCTGCTCCTGAGCAGCCAGGATGAGTGCCTCTGTGCTGTCCTTCAGGCCAGCCCTCTCTAGCCACTGATAGGACCTCTTGAGATCAGCCACTTCAGTTATGGTCCGGTAGTACATCCCGTGTAGGGGCTTGTCCTCCCATGATGGTCCCTCTTCCAGCGCCTCATCTTCTGTTCCCCATTGTCTGAGACATTCTCTGAGTACGTCATCCGTTGGAGCCTTCTCCTTGATGTATTCATGGAGCTTGGATGTTTCATCCTGGACAGCGGCTCTCACACTCACTAGTCCCCGGCCTCCTTCCTTTCGGCTTACGTACACTCTCAGGGTGCTGGATTTTGGATGGAACCCTCCATGCATGGTTAGGAGCTTTCGGGTCTTAACGTCCGTGGTCTGAATCTCTTCCTTTGGCCACCTTATTATTCTTGCAGGGTATCTGATCACTGGCAGGGCATAGCTGTTTATTGCCCGGGTCTTATTCTTGCCATTGAGCTGGCTTCTTAGGACTTGCCTCACTCGCTGGAGGTATTTGGCCGTAGCCGCTTTCCTTGTTGCCAGTTTGAGGTTGCCATTGGCTTGTGGTATACCAAGGTACTTGTAGCTGTCCTCAATGTCTGCTATTGTTCCTTCAGGGAGTGAGACCCCTTCAGTGCGGACTACCTTTCCTCTCTTAGTCACCATCCGACTACATTTCTCAAGCCCGAATGACATCCCGATCTCGCTGCTGTAGATCCTGGTTGTGTGGATCAGGGAATCTATCTCCCTTTCGCTCTTAGCATACAGCTTTATGTCATCCATGTAGAGGAGGTGACTGATTGTAGCTCCATTTCTGAGGCGGTATCCATAGCCTGTCTTGGTGATTACTTGGCTTAGGGGGTTCAGTCCTATGCAGAACAGCAGTGGGGAGAGTGCATCACCTTGGTATATGCCACATTTGATGGACACTAAGTGGCTTGCCATTGGCTTCAAGTGTGGTTTTCCACATCCTCATCGAGTTCGCAACGAAGACTCTTAGGGTCCTGTTCACCTTATACAACTCCAAGCATTCAGTGATCCATGTATGTGGCATCGAGTCATAGGCTTTCTTGTAATCAATCCAAGCTGTGCACAGGTTGGTACGTCGGGACCTGCAGTCTTGTGCGACTGTTCTGTCAACCAGGAGCTGATGTTTGGCTCCTCTGGTATCTCTACCGATGCCCTTCTGTGCTTCGCTCATGTATTGATCCATGTGTCCACTTATCTTAGCCGCAATGATGCCTGACATGAGCTTCCATGTTGTGGAGAGACAGGTTATTGGCCGATAGTTGGATGGGGCTGGACCCTTCGAGGGATCCTTCATGATCAGGATCGTTCGCCCTTCGGTTAGCCATTCTGGGTGTGTCCCATCCCTCAGCAGCTGGTTCATTTGTACTGCTAGGCGCTCATGGAGTGCTGTGAGTTTCTTTAGCCAGTAGGTGTGGACCATGTCCGGGCCTGTTGCTGTCCAGTTCTTCATATCTGAGACTCTTTCCTGTATGTCTGCCACCGTTATGGTAACTGGGTTCTGTTCAGGGAGGTTGCTGTGCTCCTCTCTCAGGGTCACCAGCCATTGTGCACTGCTGTTATGTGCAACCTCCTTCTGCCATATGCCTTTCCAGTACCTTTCAGTTTCCAGTCTTGGTGGGTCAGCTCTGTTGTTAGGACCCTGCCACTGAGCGTACACTTTCGCAGGTTGTGTTGCGAACAGCCTGTTTATTCGTCTGGGCTCATTCTCTTTCGTGTACCACTTTAGGCGACTGGACAAGGCTTGGAGCCTTTGTTTGGCAGTTTCGAGTGCTTCAGGTATGGTCATCTGGATGTACCTCTCAGGTATCGGCCTTTTCATCACACCTCTCTGGGCCTCCGTCAATTGACTCACATCTTTCCTTGATCTTAGCCTCCAACCGTCTTTTCCATGGTGGGTAACGCATCTCATGGCTTCCATGGTTGCTCTTATAGCCCAGAGTCTCCAGGATCACTGATGCTGAAGCGTATATCAGCTCATTGGTTTCTGTGATCGTTACGGTAGGGATCACCCTCAGTGCTGCATTCACACTTTCTATGAGACTTTCAGATGGTACTTCACATAGCCGTTGTAATCGGTTTCTAGGTTGCCCAGCTTTCATTCTCGCCATGATCTTAGCTTTCAGGTCAGTTGCTGCCTCGCTCAGCATTTCATTCACTGGGGCTGGCCACCCAATCTCATCATCTGCATTCATTGGGGCTTGCCTCCCAATCTCTTGTATGACCTCCTCCTCTGATCTGGCAGCCTGGGGCCCTTCACCATGGAACCTGCGTTGTACCTCATCAATCTCAAGTTGTGACAGCAGTTGCCGTTTGTGGATGTTGGAACACTGAGCTACTAGTTGTTTCGTGGTCAACCGTGACTGTGGGTTTCGAAGTAACCATTTAGCCCACATTCTCTGCATGTAACCCCTCTGACTAGGGTTGTTTGAGTAGTAGCATTCCAACAGAGCCATGTTAACGCATCTCGCCCATCTCCGCTTTGTTCCAGTAGCCCATTTTTCATCAAGGTGCTCTGGTTCCCCAGCACCTGACGCAGACCTTGTTTGGCCGGGCGACGTCTGAGCCGGCATGTCATTCGTTTTATTGTCTCTCATCATTGTATGAGGTAGGCATTAGCGTGAAGGATCTTGCCAAAGGACCCACACTGGATGGTGTTATGTGCTCATTTTTGCCCCAAGCGTGATTCGAACCACAACTTCCACCACGGTAAGGTGACGGCTCACGGAGGAGTGTGTGTGTGTGTCTATGTATGTATTAGGGATGTGAATCTCAGCACTGAGGACGATTCGATACACATCTCGATCCACTGCCAGCGATGCGATACTTAAACGATACATGGAATTTTCTGGCGATACGATGCGATACGTTTCACCGTCGTCACGATGTGATGCGATTCGATAAACATTAAGTTCAAATCAATGCGATCCGATACGATACAATTGTTGCGATATTGTGCAATTAAACATGATGCAAATAAGCAAAGAAAAAAAGCTTTTAAAAAGATGGAATTCAGTTATGGTATTACAAAAAGGATACCACTTTATTCCTTATAAACAGTAGAACTTGTAAAACAACTTATTTAAGCCCTTTCACAATTGGGTTTTGTGCAAAGAAAATGTAAACAATTTGGCACCTGAGACTCACAGCTGTTGCTATAGTGTAAACACAAACAGACTATTCTCACCGAGTGTCTTATAGTGTGTGAGTGTGAACCTTACTTAGATGCTTGTAGTGAAGGCTTCCTTGTTTAACAAATGTAGCACTGTCACTTTAAGAGCCACACTAGATCAAAACACGCGGGAACATATGCAGCGTGTGAGAATCAGACCAAAAAAGGTGACATGCACATAAAGGAGGGTAGTCGCTGAACTGTGCCCACTGCTTGTCCCAACTTGATACACCCATGATCGTCCTCGTAACCCTGGCGATATTCAGGTAATTGATAACTAGTTTAGGGCGGCCTGGTAGTCCAGTGGTTAGCACGTCGGCTTCACAGTGCAGAGGTACCGGGTTCGATTCCAGCTCCGGCCTCCCTGTGTGGAGTTTGCATGTTCTCCCCGGGCCTGCGTGGGTTTTCTCCGGGTGCTCCGGTTTCCTCCCACATTCCAAAAACATGCATGGCAGACTGATTGGACGTTCTAAATTGTCCCTAGGTGTGAGTGTGGGCGTGGATGGTTGTTCGTCTCTGTGTGCCCTGCGATTGGCTGGCAACTGATTCAGGGTGTCCCCCGCCTACTGCCCGAAGACGGCTGGGATAGGCTCCAGCACCCCCCGCGACCCTAGTGAGGATCAAGCAGTTCGGAAAATGGTAACTAGTTTACCATGACGCATGTTCGGTGTTAATTGTGGACAGATGATTAATTAGTTGAATGGTAGTTATAGAGCACAATTTCTGGAGTGGTTTGGGTTGGAGTTTGACATGAGTCGTGTGAACAGCTGTACAGCGTAAGTGTTCGCAATGTTATAAGATGTAAATATGTTTTTTACTGTAAATTATATGAACTGTGTTATCTGTTCTTTAGAGGGGAGATCATTTATGTTTGACCACGTGCTTTGTACACACCCAACACACCGGAACATATCGAGTAAGTGTGGCTGCATCTCAAAACATTGGGTTGTAATGATTATTTGTTCTGCACTAAGAAGTATTGTGGCTTGTAAATAATGTATTTTTATTTCTGTTTTCCTATTAAGCAAGCCACTGCTGTTGTCTATTGTGGCGTAATTGTCTGTAATCTGTTAAATAATTTTCTTTGATCTCTTAGATCCCTGTTCGACCTCTTTTAAAATTCAGTTAAGATCTCAGTCTTTCATCTTAATGCTGAACAATTCTTCATTGTTCAGTCGGGAATAAAGCCCACCTAAAAATTATTTTGTGTCCAGTCCAGTCTTTCCAAAGAATGAATCTATAGCGCAAGATGTCCACCCATCCACTGTAAGTGCAACTCTTTGCGCACTGTTCAGCGACAGTAATCTCACTTCTCACTTTGTTGTACACATCGGGAATATGTTTGTAAGTGAACACAGACCTGTCTGGTATTTTATACCTGGGTTCCAAAACGTGCACGAGCTGTCTGAAACCCTCCTTGTCCACCACGCTAAGGCTGGAGGTCTTTGCATATGAAATAAGCAGTGGCCTTAGTTATAGCCATTGCGCGGTCACAGTGAGTTGCAAGGGGACTCCCAAAATAAGAGGCAATTTTTTTCTGATCCTGACCTGGTTTACCAAGAGTTTCTCCGGTGTCCGACGAGGAACTGGGCGGGGAAGCGGGAGGGAAACTTGTCGGTGATCTGGTGCCATCGTTTTAAGTGGGTCTGCATATTTGTGGTGCTGCCGTTGTATGGCTTCTTAGTGCGACATTCCTTGCAAATTACGGAGGTTTTATCAAGCTTTCCGTCTTTCTTTTCGAAGCCGTAGTATTTCCAAACATAAGATTTGAATGTTGCGGCTGCATTAAATATAGTAGTTTCCTTGCTGCTGCGTGCGCTAACTTCCATAATGTTTCGCTAGTTGTGTACTAGACTGTATGTGACGCAGGGCTACCGTCCGTATTCAACACAAAACGCAAAGCAATGATGGTGCATTCTTTGCGCCTAGGAAAAGGCAGATAGGTGATGTTTAACATGAATAAAACGGCGCTTGAATCGGATTTTACCGATACCCATCACGATTTTACCCGTCAATCACGTCGTACCCAGTGAATGAGCCGATGCACTCGGATCGCGCACGTGCGCATCGATGTATCGATTAATATCGATTATTTTCCACACCCTTAGTATGTATATATATGAGAAGATCAAATGAGAAGATGGCACCAGTTGGGTGTTCCGGGGGTAATCGGAGGAGATGACCAAGCCAACGGATGCGCCTCTGAGCGGCCAGTCGGGATGCAGGGGGGCTGAAGGGTATGTTTTCGGAGGTCTGAGTTGGATACATGGAGGTGCCAGCTGATGTTCAAGATGGTTCTTAGTGACCTGCTGTCAAAGCCGTCGATCCTCTTGGCCTGGGTCTTGTTTAATGACCAGGATTCTGCACCATACAGGAGGATGGGAAGAACTGCTGCGTTATAAATGCGTATCTTGGTCTTTTGGGACACTGAGTGGTGGCGCCAGAGGGGCCGCCACAGTGACTGCATTGCCGCGGCCGCGAGGGCGCGTCTGCGGATCATCTCTGCCTTGAGATCGCCGCTGCTGGTAATAGTGGAGCCCAGGTAGATGATGGAGTTGACAAATTGCACTTCGTCTGTGCCAAAGATCAGGGGGGAGGGGTTGGGTCCGTCACCGATATACATAAGTTTGGTTTTCTGCCAGCTTACTTGGAGGCCCAGCTTTGCTGCTTCTGTTTGGTATATGGAGAGGGCACTGCTGAGGTGTTGGAGGGAGTTGCTAAAGGGTGGTGTCATCAGCGTATTCAAGGTCGGTCAGGTGGAAGTTGCCGAGCGACACGCCTGAGACTTGCTCCCGGACTCGGATCATAAGGTGGTCAATGACACAGTTAAATAGATCAGGAGCGGCCACGCAGCCCTGTCTGACCCCGCTGTTAATGGGGAACCACTCTGAGTCCTTCCCATTCGCACGAACACAGCTCTCTGAGTTGTTGTAGAGTCGCTGGAACAATGTGGTTATTTTGGGTGGCACTCCAAGGTACCGTATTTTCACGACTATTCGACGCATCGTACTAATGGCCGCAGTCTCATTAATGCGTGACATTTCTGTATTTTACACATACACAGGACGCATCGTACGAATAGCCGCAGTTTTAAAGTGGTAAAACATACGCCAGCTTAAACATACGGCATGCATGCGCGCACTCTAACACATTAGCTTGAAGCATACGGTAGCATGCCAAGACATACAGATAAGATAAAAACACGTTTTTAAAAAGGCCACGAAAGCAGAACTGAGTTCGGGTGTATTTTATTTAGCCATCGTACAATGTTCTCACGTTTATCGATCAATCATCACCCATAAATCCATCAAAGTCCTCATCCTCTGTATCAGAAGCAGAGGACTGCACTCTCAGTTGTCATTGAATGCATCACATGCTCGTGTGAGTTGCTACGCATTGCCGAGCGGAAAGAAGGAGTAGCAACAGCAAAGTCAACATTTCTCTCGTGTGAAGCTTTCCCACATTTGAAAGTAAAGAACAGAGCGAAACATGGTGGCAGCGCGTGTGTGTGTAGAAAGAATTGAACAATTGTGCAAGTACCGTAATCCATCAAAAACGCCGCGTTCCCTCTCGTTGTTGCGTATTGTGGCGTAACTCGCCAAGCGCTGCCTCACATTCTTTGTAAAGTTGTGTTTGCCACCGATCATCCATTGTTCCCATGCCGTTTGCAACTTTACTTTGAACGCCCGGTTGATGCCAATGTCCAGCGGTTGGAGTTCTTTAGTCAAGCCTCCGGGAATAACGGCAAGCTCAGAGTTCATTTGCTTGACGTGTTTTTTCACCGCTGCTGTGAGATGGGCACGCATGCCAAAAGCATAACCGGTGGCTTTAAGTTTGAACTGAGCTTCGTAGGCGTGTCTTTTTGTCGAATTTATTTTCAGGGGTTCTTAGAAACCAAAACCGGAGTTGTTTTGCAACAATGCACATTGCCACACTCTATAAGAGTGTTGGTACTGGCTTGAGGCGTCCACTTACACGCCCACCCTTCACCATTGGCGGACTAGCTTGCTTGTCCTCTCTCTCTCCCTCTCTCTCTCTCTCTCTCTCTCCCTCTCCATATATGTATATATACACGCCCACCCTTCCCTGATTGGCCGACTTCTCTCCCGCATGCCTGGCCACAGTCACTTCCGCCTTTTCTCTATATAAACAGCGTGTCGGCTGTCAGTCAGATTTTGGAACTCAGCGCATATAAAGGACGCTCCGCACCATAAGGCGTCCTGTCCATTTTGGAGAAAATTTAAGACTTTTAATGGCGCCTTATAGTCGTGAAAATACGGTATTTCAGAATGTCCCAAAGGGAGAGGTGGTCGACTGTATCAAAGGCAGCTTTGAGATCTATGAAGGCTATAAAAAGATGTTGGTCCTTCCGAAACTCTCTAACCTTCTCAACAATGAGTCTAACTGCTGAGATGTGATCTATGGTGGACCGGTTGGGCATGAAGCCAGCTTGTTGGGGGCAGCGATGGCTTCGAATGGCGGGAAGGGCGCGGGTGAGAAGGATCCGGGTGAACAGTTTTGCGGGTATGGAGAGCAGTGAGATGCCTCTGTAGTTGTTGCAGAGTTGCTTGTCGCCTTTCTGCTTCCAGAATGGCAGGATGATGCCTCGGGTCCAGTCTGTGGGGGGCTGTTCTGCCACCCACACATGGTTAATGATGTGGGTGAGCCACTGGGCCATGGAGTCACCACCTTCTTTGAGCAGCTCTGCGGTGATGGCACAGATTGCAGGGGCCTTGTGATTTTTTAGTGCTTTTATTGCTGCTCTGACCTCGTCGATTGTGACTGGGTCAGTTCTGCAGTTGGGGTTGGGGGTGGTAGAGTTGGCAGCAGTGACAAGACCGAGGTCGGTGGGAACTGGAGGGTGATGAAGGAGGTTGCTGAAGTGCTCTTTCCAGAGTTCAAGGCAGTCTATTTCAGTGGTGATGCGATTTCCACTGGCATCCTTCATGAGGGCGGTCTTGATGTGTGGTCCGATGCGGGCGTGGCGCAGCATTTGAAAGACCTGTCTAAGGTCGTTGCGCTGTGCTGCTGATTCCATGCGTTCGGCCTCTTCTCCCCAGTATCTCTCCCTGTCATTTGCAATTGCCGCATTCCGTGCTGCATTGAGCCTCCGGTACTCTGTGATATCACCGCGCAGGCGAGCAGCACGGCGGCGGTCAATGATGTTGAGGGTCGGCTGTGAGATCCATGGTTGTTTGGGAAGAGATCTTGATCTTCCCAATACGTCCTGGGCAGACTGGTTGACCTTTAATTTGAAAGTCTCCCAGTCTGCGATGTCATCAACGGCCAGAGCGGTGAAGGCGTTGGTGATGGAGCGGCGATATGCAGAGGCAGTGGTGGGGTCGCAGAGTCTGGAAGACATTAAGCGTAGCTGTGGCCTGATAGATGGGTCTGGTCGTATTTTAAGTCTTAGCTGGGCAACCAACAGGCGGTGGTCAGTGTTGCCCAACTGTGCACCTCTGAAGACCCTGCAGTTGGTGACAGAGGATCGCCAGCGGCGGGAGATGATGATATGGTCTATCGCCTTCCGGGTTCTTCCATCAGGGCTATACCAGGTCCAGTGATGGATCTGCTTGCGGGGGAACCATGTGTCGGTGATACAGAGGTTATTTGAATGGCAGAGGAGAAGCAGACGTTTGCCGTTATCATTTGTGGTGTTATCGACAAAGGTGGTGCCAATGGGTTGTGTGGGGGTTTGGTGAGATGGTCCTTCTCTGGAGGAAGAAGAGAAGGTTGCATTGGCGTCCGTGAGGATGATGACGATGTCATGTGGTGGGGTTTGGATAACGACCTGATGGAGTTGGTCGAAGAAGGTGTCCTTCACTGTATCATCGGCGAGTTCTGTGGGGGCATAAGCAACGATGACTGTCATCTTGCCATGTCTGTGGAGGAACCGTGCAGACAGGAGTCGATCGTTAATTGGGATCCAGCTGATAAGTGATTGCCGTGTATGTTTGGACATGGCCAGCGCAACTCCATGGAGGCCCGTCCGGATTTCTGGGCCACTCCATATGAAGCTGTGTTCTCCTGCTGTAATTTCGCCGCTGCCTTGCCATCTTGATTCACAAAGACCCGCCATGGTGATTTTGTAGCGGGAGAGCTCCAAGAACAGCAGTAAAGGAGCTCCAACCCGAAGAAGCGTTCGGACGTTTCATGTGGCAATGCGCGTCTTCAGGCGTAGGTCAATCCGTACTCGTTGGTCGGGGGCGTTCCTATGTCTTGTCTCGGTTTGGGCAGTCTGGTTTCTTCTGGTCGGTTTCGTAACAATTAATTTCTCCTGAGTGGGTTGTTGGCCCTCTGCAGGATAGTCGGATGATGGGGCTGCCATCTCAGCGGCGTACCGACACACCGTTGGGACCTCGTTAGTCTGGAACCTCCCCGAAGACCGGCCCGCCAAGGGAGACCCTACCTGGAGCAAGCTCCAGACGGTAACGCTCTCCGGATCATTGGAACACACAAGCGTCCTTGCCACGGCAAGGCCAGGACCCACAAGGATCTCATTTGATCCAGCGACAGCCGGCTGGAAAAGGCCACGCGGCAGACCCCACACCAGATGGCTTGATGTCATCACCCCATCCTCCTCAATCGACTCTCTACCATAGGCATCACCAACACCCCTCTACATTGGTTCCACTCATATCTCACTGGCCGCTCTCAGTTCATTCAAGTTGATTCTTTTACTTCACAATCCCTCCCCGTTTCTTCTGGTGTTCCCCAGGGTTCTGTCCTCGGTCCGCTCCTCTTCATTGTCTACCTCCTTCCTCTCGGAAACATTTTCCGCAAATTTGGCTTACACTTTCACTGCTTTGCGGATGACACCCAGCTCTATCTCTCCAGCAAACCCGACGCTTCTCTCCCACCCTCGTCCCTCTCTCACTGTCTCTCAGAAATCAAATCTTGGTTCACCCACAATTTCCTCAAGCTAAACAGCAATAAAACTGAACTCCTACTCGTCGGTACCAAATCCACTCTAAACAAAGCCGACAGTTTCTCCCTCACAATTGATAATGCCACTATATCTCCTTCCCCCCAGGTGAAGAGTCTGGGTGTCATCCTTGACAGTTCACTATCCTTTCACTCCCACATCAATAACATTACCCGGTCCGCTCATTTCCACCTTCGCAATATAAACCGCCTCCGTCCCTCACTCACTGCGCACACCACCGCTATCCTTGTTCACAGTCTCGTCACTTCCCGTATTGACTACTGCAACTCACTCCTCTTCGGTGTCCATCAAAAATTCCTCCATAAACTTCAACTTGTTCAGAATTCAGCAGCCCGGATCATCACGAGAACCCCCTCCTTCCATCATATCACCCCCATCCTCCGACAGCTCCACTGGCTTCCTGTCAAACTTAGAATCAACTTCAAAATACTTCTCTATACATTCAAAGCCATCCATAACCTTGCGCCCCCCTATCTGTCAGATCTTCTTCAAATCTCCATTCCCTCTCGCTCACTCAGGTCCTCATCCTCCCTCCACCTTTTTCTACCCTCTGCCCGTCTCAGTACAATGGGGTGCAGAGCCTTCAGTCGCTCTGCCCCCAAACTCTGGAACTCACTTCCTCCCAACATTCGTAATATTGACTCTCTTTCCTTATTCAAAACCCAGCTCAAAACCCACCTATTCAGACTTGCCTACCCGCCTTAAATCTTTCTTTCTTTATTTATTATTTTATCTGTGTTTTACTATTGGTCTTGGCTGTACAGTGTCCTTGAGTGTTGTGAAAGGCGCTTACAAATGTGATGTATTATTATTATTATAAGATCTCAAACACCAGGGCCTTACCCTGGAGGATGCAGCGGACCTGGCCCATGACCGTGGTCATTGGCGGACCCTGGTGAAGCTGATCGGCTCTACGCACTGCGACGACCCAGCCGAATGAGACTGGGCCCCCGCGTCGCAAGAGCATTATTATTTATATATATATACATATATATATATATATATATATATATATATATATATATATATATATATATATATATATATATATATATAGGGCGGCCCGGTAGTCCAGTGGTTAGCACGTCGGCTTCACAGTGCAGAGGTACCGGGTTCGATTCCAGCTCCGGCCTCCCTGTGTGGAGTTTGCATGTTCTTCCCGGGCCTGCGTGGGTTTTCTCCGGGTGCTCCGGTTTCCTCCCACATTCCAAAAACATGCGTGGCAGGCTGATTGAACACTCTAAAATTGTCCCTAGGTGTGAGTGTGAGTGGTTGTTCGTTTCTGTGTGCCCTGCGATTGGCTGGCAACCGATTCAGGGTGTCCCCCGCCTACTGCCCGGAGACAGCAGGGATAGGCTCCAGCACCCCCCCGCGACCCTAGTGAGGATCAAGTGGTTAGGAAGATGAATGAATGAATGAATGAAAAAATATATATATATATATATGCGCGGCTGGATAGCTCAGTTGGTAAGGCGTCGGTTTGGCATACGGGAGACGGTGGTTCGAATCCCGCTTGGGGCAAAAATGAGCACATAACACCATCCAGTGTGGGTACTTGGGCAAGATCCTTCACGCTAATGCCTACCTCATACAATGATGAGAGACAATAAAACGAATGACATGCCGGCTCAGACGTCGCCCAGCCAAACAAGGTCTGCGTCAGGTGCTGGGGAACCAGAGCACCTTGATACCCGATACCCGAGAGGTACATCCAGATGACCATACCTGAAGCACTCGAAACTGCCAAACAAAGGCTCCAAGCCTTGTCCAGTCGCCTAAAGCGGTACACGAAAGAGAATGAGGCCAGACGAATAAACAGGCTGTTCGCAACACAACCTACGCTCAGTGGCAGGGTCCTAACAACAGAGCTGACCCACCAAGACTGGAAACTGAAAGGTACTGGAAAGGCATATGGGAGAAGGAGGTTGCACATAACAGCAGTGCACAATGGCTGGTGACCCTGAGAGAGGAGCACAGCAACCTCCCTGAACAGAACCCAGTTACCATAACGGTGGCAGACATACAGGAAAGAGTCTCAGATATGAAGAACTGGACAGCAACAGGACCGGACATGGTCCACACCTACTGGCTAAAGAAACTCACAGCACTCCATGAGCGCCTAGCAGTACAAATGAACCAGCTGCTGAGGGATGGGACACACCCAGAATGGCTAACCGAAGGGCGAACGATCCTGATCATGAAGGATCCCTCGAAGGGTCCAGCCCCATCCAACTATCGGCCAATAACCTGTCTCTCCACAACATGGAAGCTCATGTCAGGCATCATTGCGGCTAAGATAAGTGGACACATGGATCAATACATGAGCGAAGCACAGAAGGGCATCGGTAGAGATACCAGAGGAGCCAAACATCAGCTCCTGGTTGACAGAACAGTCGCACAAGACTGCAGGTCCCGACGTACCAACCTGTGCACAGCTTGGATTGATTACAAGAAAGCCTATGACTCGATGCCACATACATGGATCACTGAATGCTTGGAGTTGTATAAGGTGAACAGGACCCTAAGAGTCTTCGTTGCGAACTCGATGAGGATGTGGAAAACCACACTTGAAGCCAATGGCAAGCCACTTAGTGTCCATCAAATGTGGCATATACCAAGGTGATGCACTCTCCCCACTGCTGTTCTGCATAGGACTGAACCCCCTAAGCCAAGTAATCACCAAGACAGGCTATGGATACCGCCTCAGAAATGGAGCTACAATCAGTCACCTCCTCTACATGGATGACATAAAGCTGTATGCTAAGAGCGAAAGGGAGATAGATTCCCTGATCCACACAACCAGGATCTACAGCAGCGAGATCGGGATGTCATTCGGGCTTGAGAAATGTAGTCGGATGGTGACTAAGAGAGGAAAGGTAGTCCGCACTGAAGGGGTCTCACTCCCTGAAGGAACAATAGCAGACATTGAGGACAGCTACAAGTACCTTGGTATACCACAAGCCAATGGCAACCTCAAACTGGCAACAAGGAAAGCGGCTACGGCCAAATACCTCCAGCGAGTGAGGCAAGTCCTAAGAAGCCAGCTCAATGGCAAGAATAAGACCCGGGCAATAAACAGCTATGCCCTGCCAGTGATCAGATACCCTGCAAGAATAATAAGGTGGCCAAAGGAAGAGATTCAGACCACGGACGTTAAGACCCGAAAGCTCCTAACCATGCATGGAGGGTTCCATCCAAAATCCAGCACCCTGAGAGTGTACGTAAGCCGAAAGGAAGGAGGCCGGGGACTAGTGAGTGTGAGAGCCGCTGTCCAGGATGAAACATCCAAGCTCCATGAATACATCAAGGAGAAGGCTCCAACGGATGACGTACTCAGAGAATGTCTCAGACAATGGGGAACAGAAGATGAGGCGCTGGAAGAGGGACCATCATGGGAGGACAAGCCCCTACACGGGATGTACTACCGGACCATAACTGAAGTGGCTGATCTCAAGAGGTCCTATCAGTGGCTAGAGAGGGCTGGCCTGAAGGACAGCACAGAGGCACTCATCCTGGCTGCTCAGGAGCAGGCCTTGAGCACCAGAGCCATCGAGGCCCAGATATACCACACCAGACAAGACCCAAGGTGTAGGTTGTGCAAAGAGGCACCTGAGACGATCCAACACATAACTGCAGGGTGTGAGATGCTGGCAGGGAAAGCCTACATGGAACGCCATAACCAGGTGGCTGGCATAGTCTACCGAAACATCTGTGCAGAGTATGGACTGGAAACCCCAAGGTCAAAATGGGAAACACCTCCGAAGGTAGTGGAGAATGACAGAGCGAAGATCCTGTGGGACTTCCAGATCCAGACTGACAAGATGGTAATGGCGAACCAACCAGATATTGTGATCATTGATAAAGGACAGAGGAAAGCCGTTGTAGTGGATGTAGCGGTCCCAAGTGATGGAAACATCAGGAAGAAGGAACATGAGAAACTCGAGAAATACCAAGGGCTCAGAGAGGAGCTGGAGAGAGCCTGCAAGGTAAAGGTGACAGTCGTGCCTGTGGTGGTCGGAGCACTCGGGGCAGTGACCCCCAAACTAGATGAGTGGTTGCAACAGATCCCGGGAACAACATCGGACATCTCAGTCCAGAAATGTGCAGTGCTGGGAACAGCAAGGATACATATATATATACAGTATATATATGTAAAGTGTATTTTAAATGTACATTCAACAAAATGTTGTATAATAATCCTCTGAATGTATTCTTTTAATAATTTTGTTGTAATACTCACCATTAATGTGAACAGTTTTCCACTCCTCACAATTGCAAGCAAAGCTCGTGGAATTATAGTCAGCTTGCCGGGTTCATACGCGGAGTTGCGGCAGGGTATTTTGATGCGAACATAGCATGGCACGTGTCAAAGTGCCGCTGTACATTCGACCGTTTCATCGATGGTATTTTGTCATTACAAATTAGACACACCGCAGAACCTGTCCCCTCCGCAAAGGCGAATCCTTCGGTCGCTTCGTCCTGAAGTGTACCGTACATACTCTTCATCTTTTTTTTCTTTTCGCCACCTTATTCGTCAAAGGATTAGCTTTGAGCTAATGACTGAGTGGGCTGATACAAAAGGGGGCGTGTTTACCTGTTTCTACAGCAATGGCCGACGTAGGCCAGTATCATCCAATTAATTAAAATTGCCCTTCCAGCAAACTGCAGCCCTGAACAGGACACAGCAGTGAAAAGTCGATGGATTAAACAAGCAACAATACTTTGTTTTATCTGCGAGCCAGATGCAATCATCAAAAGAGCCAAATCTGGCTCGCGTGCCATAGGTTATAGACCCCTCTGTTAAATATTTGAGAGTGATGTAGAGCCACTCTTTTCAAAATGTGCAACATAAGATTAAGATATCCTTAATGGGAAGAATAAATAAATAAAGTAAAAGGACGAAAAAGAACTCAAACAAAAGGGATATGTGCTGCTAGAGAGGCAGCCACTCAGGGGGCGCCATCATACATAAAGCACAGATGAAATTTCTTTCCTCTCAACCACAGTGCAACCACAGGACAGAAAGAGAAGCCGCTGCTGGTACCTGCGCCGCCATCAACAGAACATAAAATCAAAGCATATTTGATTTGTGACATCGGTTGCTTTGTTGAAACCAAAAGACGTGTGCGTGCGTACATGTTCGCGCGGACGCACACACAGCAGAGAGCAGGTTCCCGACCCGTCTTATAGATTTGAGAGTGATGTAGAGCCACTCTTTTCAAATGAAGACAACTTTTGTCAAATACGCTCTATGAGCAACATACAGCACAGATAAAAAAAATTCCTCTCAACCACAGTGCAACCACAGGACAGAAAGAGGAGCCGCTGAGGGTACCTGCGCCGCCATCAACAGAACATAAAATAACAAAATAATACTGTACAAACACAACACCTAATACCCAGACAGTCATGCAATCTTAACCACTTTTTCTGAGTACACTTTGTAGTTTGAAGTAGTTATAGATGAAAGAGGAGAGAATCAAAGTGTCCTTTAACCAGTGGATCTCTTTGCACGATTGGACAAGGTTCGTACAGGTCCTTAAAGTACATAAAAATCAATAAAAAAAAGAAGTTGTAAAATTATGTTCTTACTCGTCCATAATTTTCAGGGAAATATTCTAAAATCCATAAAAATTAACCTGCGGTGTTCATTTAATTTGTGTATGTCATTTTCCCCACCCTTCCAATTCATAGTTCTTCATGCAGGACCTGGTACACGCTCTGCTTTTCCTGCCGTCTCCGATTAGTTCTGACGATGATCACATGATCACTTCGGGTAATTCCGGGAAACAAGAATAGATTGACGCCGTCCTGGGGCATTGAATGGATGGTTTGGTTGCCGGCTCGGCAAACAATTACCGAATTTTCTGGAAAAATCGAATTTATCGATCTCAACAAGTGACAGACAAATATGTAGTGACGCCACTCGAGCGAAGCGCGCCTCAGCAATCGATAGTCCCCGCTGCTCTCTGTGTTGAAACCAAAAGACGTGTGCGTGCGTACATGTTCGCGCGGACGCAGAGAGCAGCGGACTTTCGACTGCTGAGGCGCGCTTTGATCGAGTGGCGTCGCTACAAATATTCCGGCACAATGCTATTTTCAAGTGGCGTGGCTGGAGAAGCCGGAGTTCTGTGTTTGGGTTGGAAAAAATTGCTGCCGATTATGTCGGCCTACTGCTAAGTGTGCAAGAGGACATCTCCGTGAGAGGTAAAACTTGTCATAGCCTCCTGGTCAAGTCAAATGCATTGAGGCACACCGCAAAAGAGAAGAAAATTGATCGCCAAGAACTTGCAAAAGAGATTGAGGAGAAAACTAAGTCACTGTCTGCTATTCCCTAATTGTCATATCAGTTTCATATTTGTCATTATAAAACATGTCTGATCATTGAAGGTGATATGAGGGAAAATAATAGGGTTGGACCTTTTGGGATTTAGACTTCTGACATGCATTTCAGCTGTTCAGGTAGACGGGATACTGCTAAGATGGACAATCAATACTATAGTTAGTGAAAACAGATTTTTCGAAACCCTGTCCAGGTGATAGGACCATTAGCGCTGTTCTTAGTGTTGTGTTTATTCGAAAATAAATTGAAGTTTTATATTTTCTCAATTTAAATTTTATTTGAGAATTAAAAATGTTTAATTTAAAGTGAAAATTTGACATTCAGTATGTCAAATAAAGGGTTAAGTGATTGCTCCTAAAAATAAAGATGTGCCCTTCCTTTGGCAGCAATGATTTGAACAGTGAGTGCGGGTGTTCGTTGTTCGTTAACGATAATCCTGCAACAGTTGTTCGTAAACGAAAGTGCTGCAACAGTTATATCTAAAACGAAAGTGAAGTATCATTTGAATATATAGGACTTGTCTTGAGACATTATATTTGCGCATTTGTGCTCTGATCACAGCCATTGTCTGTGATCACACTTAAGCCCGGAACTTTCTGATGATAAAATCTTCAAGAAACAACTTCTCCTTTTTCAGCCTCTGATTTTATTCATTAACTCAACCCGAATTCAAACGAACACATGGAGGACGGCAGAAGAATCACGCCTCACCCTCCAAAACCAGCTAGCTAGCAGCTTGCGACTGTATCCATCTTTCAACTATCTGTCTGTCTGTATCTCCATCCCAGCCATCCATCCATCAATCAAGACAATATTGTCCCCTCAAATTAGTGTGTTCATCTTGTCTACTTCTTGGTTAAACTGGTAGTCTTTGACTTTCAAGACTATAATGTTACATTTTGGACTATAAGGGCCAGGCGTCCACTTACGAGGACATTTCATCAAGTAAAAAGATAATTCTTTGTTTTCTTTGTCAAATAATATGACAATTTAATTTAGGTTCTAATTTAGGGAAGCACGGTGAAGTGATTTCTACTGTGCTCTTCTAGATATTGCTATGCAAAGCATTTCACAATTTTAACTCATTCGCTGAATGTACGTGGACAGTACAGTCATGCAAGAGTTCGGGGTCTTAGGAGGTTTTAAGGCTTCTTTTTTTTTCTAGACAATGGTCTTTTTGTTTGGGTGAAGAGGAAAAACTCTTACCAAGCTGCTCCAATGAAGGCTGAAATGGCAGCTGAAAATTTCAGCTGGGTTCGAGTTTTTTTCTCTTCACACAAAAAAAACAAAACCCTGAAACCTAAAGTCCCCTTCAAAGTCTGTTTATCTTTTATTAGGTTCAAGGTTGGCACAGGAAAGCGGCATCCTGTGGTTTCTTATTGGTTCCTGTGTTGGAAGGTCCGTTCGCACAGACGTCACACCTGTATGGTGATCCCCTGAGAGCTCAACTCTTCATAAGTCTTAATATTCATTGTCTGATGAAGAATGGTAGCGAAAATCTGTTTGAAGGTACTGTTTACAATCCCAAGATGAGCAATCCAATGCAAATATGACCGTTTTATTTTCTTCATGTAATTTTCTACATTTATCAATTTGTGTTCATCAAACAGGTTTTGAACCAGAAACTTACTGGGACAGGATGCAACGCTTTCAAGAGGCCATATTGTACAGGTTTAATTTTATTTTTAATGGCTGTGCTATACTATGCTTGCAGATGTTGTCCGTGTCTTACTCAAAAAAAAATATTTTTTTTTGTGGGAATTAACAAGTAAAATTACCACAAAAATTAAATAAATGGCCTGCAACCTGTTATTGCAAGTTTGCATGACTTTTCGAACTGTTTGAAACTTTGGCCCCAACAAAATGGACAGTCATACTGTCCAATTTCGAGCGACTACTAAAATGCTGACATTTGGTCAGGTGATATTGGGCATGGGGATTGAATACTTAACACGCTATAACAGCAGCTAAGCTAACATTTGGCAAGATCGCAACCTGATTGGGAAAAGCGCTAAGGCACAGAGATAAGGATTTTACATTTTTCCCCTATTGATAAATACTGTTTCTAATGAGAATTGATAAAAAGCTAACCGATTAAAATTTATAATGCTAACCTATAGCAATAGCAAGGATTGTACCCCATGGCCAGGTATGTTTTTGAAAGCGAATGGCTCAGCTGTTATCATGGTAACAATTAGGATGCTAAAATATAGCAAGATAGCAATCTGCACAAAGAAAGCGCTGAACTAGATTTATTAAAGAATAGTTGTCCAGATGGTTGCATACAATGCAATTTCTCAGAAATGAAGGGCTCAAGTCCTGTGACTTGACTCGAGTGACACTTGAGTTGCTTTTTTTTAAGACTCGTTTGCCAGAAACTTGGGAACAACCTGACTCATGACAGGGGAGCAGTTCGTGACTCAGAGCAGCCAAGGCTGACACAAAAGGTTCTGTCAGCTAAATAGGACCTAAACCACTCAGAGCACTATCACCAATGCCCTCCATTCATTTATTCATTTTCCGAACCACCTTATCCTCACTAGGGAGTGCTGGAGCCTTTCCCAGCTGTCTTCGGGCAGTAGGCGGAGGACACCCTGAATCGCAGGGCACAGAGAGACGAACAACCATCCACGCTCACATTCACACCTGGGGACAATTTAGAGGGTTCAATCAGCCTGCCTCGCATGTTTTTGGAATGTGGGAGGAAACCGTCCTCTTTTCCATAGTCCATCTAACATTACACCATAAATATTTTACAGATTTGGGTTCGTGCTCGACAAGTTTTCTGCGTCAGCTTTTAATTTCCCATCAGAGAACAGACCCCAGTACATCCACGTAACAGGTTGGTCCCACCGCTTAGACATTTAAAAATGTATTTATTTTCTGGAAAGGCCAAGTCACAATCTGGCCTCTTCCTCTCAGGCACTGTTCTGTTACAACTGCCATACTCCAAAAGAAAGTATACCAGTGGGCAACAGCGTCGACGCAGGAACTCCACTACATCCACCAACCAGGGGTCGATCAGTGGTGAAGATCGGATTGGCTTCTATTGGTCCTACAACACTATGTTAACAAAAGCCTGGAGGACCGGTGTTCTGGGTGACGAGAGAATGGCTGACCGCCTGCTGAAAGACTTTACAGACTTCTGTGCCAATAAAGACAACAGACTACTGAACTTCTGGAACATTTGCCTGGAGAAAATTAATACCAGCGCCCCCTAAACAGCAACTGTAGCTTCACATTTCAGTGCAATTTTAAATGCCTGGTTGCTACATTTGTTTGAATCACATCTATTCCAAACAGTAGGTTTTTTTTTAAATCAATGACTGATACCATGAAGCAAACGCGTTTTGATTATGGGTCGCATTGAACGCTGATTGCCCTTGGAGAGCCGGTTACCACTTTGAAACCATATGTAATCATGTCATGATTGCGCAATATTGTTTTAAATATCCAGCAAACGCCTGATTCATCCGGCTAGTAGATATGTCCTTTGATATTTGCTCAGTTCTTGTTCACATGTGCACATATACTGTCCAGACCAGGTGGATTTGCCATCTACTGTAAAAACGGTCTAAATATTAAATGTAGGAGTTTGCCCTAATTTTCATTAAATATGCTGATAGCAGGTCCCTGCCAAATGCTGACTGCTCGGGGAGACAGCATAATGAGATGTGTTAATTTTGTTTTTTCATTGACATGGCAGCATTTCTCTCAGCTTCTCTCTGAGCTTGTTCTTGTTGATTAATATATGTTCTCATGCAGCTAAGAAGGGCTATGGCAGCCCGGGCCACTTTGTGGCTGGTTGGGTTTCTGGCCCGTCATGGTAATTGTGATTCGATTTTTTTTTTTTTTTTAATGGAACATAAACCTCGGTGAAACATAAATGGGACTGCTTCTGTAAATATTTTTCAGATGTGGTTATGAGCTTCTAAAATCCTTTTTTCTTCTTCAACGAAATAAAAAGCTTTGCTTATGCATTTCGCCTTGAACATCTTTTGATGAAACACCTACAGTTCAAGACAATTGGGAAAAAAAACTCCAGGAGTTCTCTAAGATTGTAATAGGCAAAATATTGGACCACATTTTAAAAGTAAAGATGGTAAAGTATGTTAGGTTTAAAATATAGCACCAAGAGACTTTTTTTGTAAGTCTTGGGCTCTTACACATGTCTCCAACTTTTCATAGATCTAGTGAAATATACAACTAGGACTTGCTTCGTTAAAACATTCAATGGGGGCCCTAAAGATAATAATTAAAAAAAAAACCAAAACGCTGGAATAGTAAAAAATTATTAGTAAGTGGGTGCAAATGTTCATGTGTTCACAGAGGTTTAGAACATCAAAATCAGCGTCATTATCTTGGCATGCAAAGGCAGCATCTATAAAATAAAAAGCTTTGGTTTTACTTTTATTCTCAAACATCTTTAGATAAAACACCAACAGTTTCAAGACAATCAGAAAAAGTCTCTAAGAGGAGTTTTTTATAGATGTCACCTCTGTAAAAGGCCGAAAATTGGACCAAATTTTAAAGTAAATTAAAAATGGGAAATTTCATGTGAAGTCTATCATATGGCGCATATGGGCTGTTTACATATACCACCAAATTTTCATAGATCTTGGCCTTCATCCTAGCTTTGTGTTTACGAAAGCTGGTACCTCCGCCCTAGCTACGGTGGGAATCTGATGGCGAAAACCAGTCCTAAAATTGTCTTTCGGGAACATTAACTTATCTCCCGCGGTCATAAATCTATTAATGTTGACAAGCGTTATTGACAAGCGTTATGGAATATTAACAAGCACAAGCAAAAAATACAAAGCAAACGTGTAGCCGTTCTCACACAGGCCCAGTGTCACTCAACGAGCAATTCCTCCTTTGTGGCGAAACAAATATGAAACTCAAAATTTTATGCCCCGCCGCCGTCATATTGTAATTTGAAAACTCAACAAATTTTTGCCAGTTATTGTCCCAGATCTTAAGATGGTTCAGCCAAAGGGTGCAAACGTATGACTCCTGTAAATGTGCAAAAATGGTCCAAAATTAGAAATTCAAAATAAAATCCTCTTTCCTCTTACCTAAATTTACCTCAATTACAACCCGGCCTCAACTTCACATGCCTCTTCGAACTTGACATGACACCTCTCCTCTCCACTGTTAGATCTTTGACTGTCTTTCTCAATTTTTGTTGTTACTCTTCTTCTATATATGTATTGCGCGTCGTCCCGTACGCGGTCTGTCCTTCCGTCTGTCCCTTTTCAAAACGTACCTACTTCACCGCGCCGCTGCGCGCCGCCACTGCGCCGCTCAGGCAGTGGCTCACTACGATCACGCGGGCATCTTAGCGAAAAAATGTTGTCTACCCACAAGCATTGCAAGGAAATTGTTAGTTATTTAGTAGAGCTAAACATCTCTTTATTTTCGCAATAAGCAATGAAGATGAACAAAAAGTTGAACCAAGCAACAACACTTTTGTGGGCCGAAGGTCCACCTTACCAGCCTTCCGCAGGAACTAGCTGATGAGCCGCCCGGAGGGCGGCGAACCACCACCTTACCATCCTTCCGCAGGAACTAGCTGATGAGTCGCCCGGAGGGCGGCGAACCAGCTAGTTCTCTATATAGAAGAACAAGGTAAAAATGTAAATTATAATCGTGTCGTTGTGTCTGGTTGTTCCTTGATGTTTCAATTAGTAGGCAGTTGATGTGTGCCTTTATGATGTTAACTTTATAGTAGGCAGTTGATGTGTGTCTTTATGATGTTAACTTTATTATGTCATATCGGCCTAAATTCTTCCAGTATATAAACTTGGATTACTCAGTGAGGCTACGCTGAGCTTTTGCCTAAGCAGAGTGTTAACTCTCTTCTATGTCTTGTGCATCCAGCCCTGCTCTCTGGAGTTATTTTGTATTTTCGAAGATAAAGACTTTTACTTTTCCAAATTCCGCTCCTCATGTGTACAGACCAGTCATGGACCCCTCAGACTCAGGCACAATCCATCGAGCCACAGATGTCACCACCTGCTCCTAACCCTCATTTCCTACACGTCTCACTCACCTGGACTTGTCCTAGTTTTTCACACTCCCTTTCTCTTGTCCCACCCCATGTTTCATTTTTCGACTCAGATTTTTTTCTGATTGTGAATACAGCCCCGATTTAGTTAACCTCCTTTCCGATTCCAATTCAGATTTTGGTTTTCCTGGTTACACTACTCAAGCACTTGTCAATTTTTGTCATATTTTTCTGTTGGTGATCGCTCAGTGTCCGCCCCAGAACCCATCCTATCAGACACTGACTTGGGCACCCAATTGGCCATTTTTCCTTTGGAACCCAGGTAAATGTTATGGTTGGATCCGTAATTCCACCTTTTCAAATCACGTATTTCCGAAACTAACACCAAGCCACTTCACTACCCGCCTTTTTCATCACCTTGCTCACTGTCAACTTCTCCACCTCCTTCCATACATCATGTTTCTACTAGTTCGCCTTTCCCAGTATTGTTCTCCTGGCCCTTCATGTTTCCCAAGCCCCATGGCGGCCGGCTGATGAGGCAAGGCCCCGTCACCTCGGCAGCTGCAAGATCTGTGGTTGCTCCTCGTCACAGGCATTCTTACGTCGCGGCTACTCAGGAGCATTGAAGCACGGCTAAAAATACGGGCAGCAAACTGAACTGCATAAAAATACATAAAGACATAAATATATAACTATAAACAAATAAAACAATAAATAGCAACCTCAACAGCACTAGGCACCCGTACCGGCCCCTCAGCAAAGGCAGGCCTCCATCCTAGCTCATCAGCAGCATGAAGCCCCAATCCTGCACCAGTGGCACACATTCCGCAGCCCTCCTTTAAACCTGTTCTGGCGAGACAAGTCCTGCGGCCTCTTTCCGAACCTGTTTTGGCAGCGCAAGTCCTGCAATCATCCTCCAAACCTGCTCAGGCGGCACAAGCCCACGGCCGCCCTCTGATCCTGCTCTGGCTGCGCAAGCGCTGCAGCTGCCCTCCGATCCTCTTCAGGCAGTGCAAGTCCTGCGACCGCCCTCCGATCCTACTCTGGTGGTGCTAGCCCTGCAGCAGCCCTTCGATCCTGTTCTAATGGTGCAAGCCCAGCAGCCGTCCTCGCCTCCTGTGCACCCCAGTACAGCCACCAAACTGGCCCTGCCAAGAACCTCTCGCCTGGCTGGTAGGATGCCCACTGTATTGGTCCCGGCAAGAACCTCTCGTCTGGCCAACAGGATGCCCATCGATTGGTCCCATCGAGAACCTTTCATCTGGCCTGCAGGACGCCCACTGAACTGGTCTTGCAACTTAGTATTTAGTTTCATGTTTTCCTCGTGTTCTTTTGATTGATGAGGGCCTTTATTGTATTACCTTTATTATGTCATGTCAACCTGATGTCTTCCACTGTATAAACTTGGATTACTCCATATAGGGAGGCCGGAGCCGGAATCGCACCCTGCACCTCTGCACTGTCGGGCGTGCTCACCAGTCGATCACAGTGTCGCCCCAGGTAAACCAAATTTATTTTATTTTGGAGTGAACTTAAAACCAGTAGTTCAAAATCCTCCTCCATGACTTGATAGACATATAGTACATCTTTGACATACAGTACTGCTATTTTTTGAACAGACATGCATTGGAGGTTAGAGACGTTGAACTGACACGGATGTACGAAAAAATCAGTTCCCTTGCAAAGATTGCGTTTTCTCACAAAGATGGTATTTTTTCTTCTTTCACACCATTTTACTACTCCGTAGGGAAGAGTGTCGTGGAAACAGCTGTTTGGGGGAAATGCACCCCGTCCATCATTCTCTTCCTGACTACTTGAGGGAGACACTTTTAATTTCAGCAGTTTATTTGGACCCAAGCGGCTTCGTTCAACTTTGTTTAGCATTGAAATAACTTAACCCTTGTGTGCTCCAAATGAAAAAGCCTTTAAGTTACGCATTTTACAATTTTTGTAATGATGTATTTTGTGTTATAAAAACATTCTTTTTTTCTTTTCAAACACTCAAAATGTTCAGAGGCATCTGTGCTATCCATACATATATAGTTTGTATTAGTTCTTTGGGATTTTTTATTCTTTATTTTTTGCAAAAGGGAACAAAAATTGTGTCTGGAGGTCCCAACCAACCCCTACTAACAATCCCGACCAGGCGTGTTCATGTAAAATGCATTGGTTTGAAGCCTCCTGCAAAAAGGCAAACTCATTTGCGATCCTCTGACGCCACCTAAAGTTGCAAAATTGGAATTACCTCAACCCAACAATGTGGCATGCTTACGTCTGTCCAAGCGAAAACAAAGCGATTGGCGTAAAAATCGCGTGAAATGCATGTATACACATTAGGTTTACGATGCATTCAAAAATATAAATTATAATGGGTCTCTATGGTGCAAAATATGTAAATTGTGAAGATTAAGGTATCAAAACGTTTTTTTATTATTGCTGCAATGCCTGAGAATTATCAGCCGATGACGTCATGAAATTTAGGCAATTTTAGAACCCCTCCCTAAGTTTCAGCTCTCTCGTGTTTTTCTGAATGCCTTTGCCTTTGATTCAAAGACATCATTTTACATTTATCGCAAGCGGTACACTACGAGGGTTTTAATGTTAGTGGGAGTCCGAAGAACTGATTGTGAGGGATTTTGACCATTTTGAAGCAAAAATAATTTTCAGATTTGAATGCACAAACTCGTTTTAAATATGAACATGGGAGTGTTGTGGATGGTGATCAATTAGTTTGAATAAAAAATGCTGAATACTTTTTTTGCCCTCAATATTCGAAACTGTAAAAGTATTACCGTGGGGAAGATGCCCGCCATCCATATGGAGTAAGATGCCCCCATGATTCAGAATTTTGAGTGTAGCCAATGTTATTTTTCTTTCCGTTTACTTTCCTAGGCTATGGTTTAAGATTCATGATTTTACATTTTGTTTTATAAAAACAAAGCGATAGTCTTGGGTGATTTAATTACCCTCCTGTTTATTTGGGCATACTTCTTGTGCACATATTTTGTTGATATTAGATCTATTTATTCATCTTCCGAGCCGCTTGATCCTCACTAGGGTCGCGGGGGGTGCTGGAGCCTATCCCAGCTGTCTTCGGGCAGTAGGCGGGGGACACCCTGAATCGGTTGCCAGCCAATCGCAGGGCACACAGAAACAAACAACCATTCACACTCACACTCACACCTAGGGACAATTTAGAGTGTTCAATCAGCCTGCCACGCATATTTTTGGAATGTGGGAGGAAACCGGAGCACCCGGAGAAAACCCACGCAGGCCCGGGGAGAACATGCAAACTCCACACAGGGAGGCCGGAGCTGGAATCGAACCCGGTACATCTGCACTGTGAAGCCGACGTGCTAACCACTGGACTACCGGGCCGCTTAGATCTATTTGTTTTCAAAAAATTAGATTTTAATATTTTATATCATTTTTTTTTGTGGGGCATCTTACTCCGCTCCCCTGTATAATAAAATTTTGGATTGGATAAGCTTAATTGTCAAATGCACTATATGTGTAACATACAGCACATTCTGGAAAATGTGATCTCTCTTTAAGATAGGGGTCGATAGATAGCGAAGTCTGGCCTTCTAGCTGCTGCCCCTGCCCCAACTAAATAGTTGGATAGATATTAATCACCTAGTTAACACTATTCAATGTATTTTTCATCAAATTTGTTATTTCAATTGTGTGTATCAAACAAGTAGCATGAGTTGTGAATCAGTCCCCAAGCACTCAGTTTCAAAAAGTTTCGTGAATGATGTAAAAATGTAAACCCGTTGATGGCAGTAAGAAAGAGAGGCGTCTCAACTGAAGAGGAGGATAATACAAGGAACAGCAGATTTTTTTATGCTGTCACCAAAGCTATTCATCTGTTTGCCTACGGTGATGCTCGGCTAAGAGGGGCAATTACGTCATCATCGTGTGCGTGTTTGTGCGTGTGTGTGTTTGTGCGTGTGTGTGTTTGTGCGTGTGCGTGTGCGTGTGCGTGTGCTGCATACGCTTGTGGACCGAACATTTACATCATGGGGTCTATCCATCTATCCGCACACACAGACACGCGGGGGGTGGGGTCGAGAGAGAGAGAGCGTTAACTACAAAGTAAAACTCACGAAAAACTGCTAAGAATTTGAAGAAATTAGCAAGATAAGACTTGTTTTCAATGTCCGTGCATTGCCTTTGACGGCAAAGTTGACCCTGTCAACATGGCCGACACGTTGGCACAGTGGAACCGGCTGCTTCGTATGCGTGCGTTGTGTTCATATCTGTGCTAGTCGCGAGAGATTTCCGGGACTTTTCCCTCATCTAACAACCCTCCGCGACGGGAAATACGTGTTTAAACGGAGAAGTTATTGGACCATTTTGCTACCGTTAAACCCCTCACATTATCGTAACAGGTAGGCATTTGTTGTATTTACCCTTTCACACGTTAAGCCAGATACGTAAATGTTGTAAGGTTAAATTTGGTATTGAGTTTAGCTAACGCTGTCATTATTTAACAAAATTGTACGGGAAGTGTTTTGATATTTTCAGACATGGATGGGAGTATAGATGTGTACGTGAAATTTGGTGACGATTGGTTGTAGTTTGCTAACATTAAACCACTTTTATTTATTTTGTATCTGTAGTGAATGTTTGTGGGGAGGAAAAAAGCTTAGTACCCATACAATTCAAAATACTGTGGCGATTGTTATGATATTATCGGAGGTTTAAGTGGGCATATGTAGAGATGGGCATGTGAATTTTGGTGACGATTCATCGCGGCGTTCTGACATAAAGAGACATGAAGCGTTCTAGAAGATCCCAATTTTCCCCCGGACAGATGATGTCATGGATCAACCTAAAGACTGAAAGCACTTATGAGAAAAGTAGGACGGCGGTACATCTGACCCATGGACACCTTTATAAAGCCAAAATAAAACGTAAAGGATATGCTGCTTTTTTATGTGCACGCGTGTCGGTCGTGCAAGCGGAGAGCAGAAACTCGTGTTGCAAACTTTGAGATACTGTATGAATTATTCGACCAATTTGTGTGTCCTCAATTTAAGACTGTGAAGGAATAATCGGCCATCTCTATGAAGTCAACCACCAAAATTTGGTGACACAAAAATATATGTCTCGAAACTATATTTAAAATAAATTAAAACCATGTTTGCAATGCCCCGGACATGCACAGAATAGGCGTGTCTAGCCCGTTTAGTGGGTCCTGAAGCACCCCTCATGTAAATCCCAGCACCCCAAAAATGTAAGATCTCAAGATTTTATTTCGAGTATGACCTTTTTTTTTTTAAACTAGAGTCATGTTAAAACTTTTAACATTACTCTAAGGGTCTGGGTCCATGAGGCCTCATGAGGCGTGTCGACACAATGACACACTGTGTTGATACTGTACTGATACTGTGTCGCTGACCACTGCCACCTGCTGGACCTTCAAAATCCCTGCAGCCAACCCACTTGACAGACTGAACAAACTGATTTGATGATGACGTGTATACAATGCACTACCTCACTCTACCCAATGACTGGGACTGAATGAGTTAAAAGCTCAGTGTAGCCACAAGCGCCATTGTTTATGTTGTTGTTTATGCTGTTTACATTGTTTATATTGTCTATACTGTTCAGATTACATGTCTTTTTTTATACAGTGTAGCTGCTATCCTTTCTTAGCTGTGTGTGTTTAATTCACAGCATGTTTACATGCATGTATGCACTGAGGATTGAGAGGAAGAAATTTCATCTATGCTGCATGTCATACATAAAGCATATTTGACAATAAAGATGACATTGACCCTTCACAATATCATTCACATCCATGCATTCATATTGTATCATTCAATGTGTTTCAATAATGTGAAATTCATGTGAATGAGGATGCTTGTGGGCTTTGTCTTCACAAATTTTGATTTAGAAAAATAAGATGCTCCAGTGTTTTACTCTCGTAAAACTCTGTACGTCATACTCTCAATCAACTGGAGTATGACGTACAGTACAAACGTTCATAAAACACTTCTCATATAATAATAGCCTATTATATGACAGCCGGCATGACCCTAGAAGTCAGACGGACACATTTTTTTCTGATAATCAGTGTGTTTTCCGTATTGCCCAAACATATTTTTATTCGAGCGAGGGTGGGGTCTAGCTTGTTTCGGCAATCGGCATCGTGTCGCCAGACGCACTTCCTTAGGATACACTGTGCGGGCTTTTGCTGCGTCAACGCCCCGTGCACTGAGTCGACGCCCCCTGGACTAAGTGCCGCAGCTTGGACTGTGCCTAGCAGCCGATGCAGTCTAAACTGCACCGGTGCAGTTCACGTGTCAATTAGCAGCCTGGACTGTGTCAACGCAGCCGATGTGTCAATTAGCAGCCTGGACTGTGTCAACGCAGCCGATGCAGTCTAAACTGCGCCGGTGCAGTTCATGTGTCAATCACGTGACGTAATGAAGCGGCACATGTACCGACACGTGGTTTGCTCTGTGAGCCCGGCGCAGGCATCAACGCTACGGTGTCGCTGGACCCATCACTAGTTAAAAGTAAATGTGGGATAACAGACTGGATGGCCATGGTCATTAAAATCGTAAGAACTTGCATCTCAGTTTACGTTGCAATGTTTTTTGTTAGTCCCTCTGGCTATGGCTCAAGACTTACTCGAAGAGGAAGGCATTTTCTTTGATGAATTCAACAAACTACGAACACTAGAACCAGATGTGAGCCAGAAGACTTCAGAACTCAAGGAAGAGTGCAAAGAATTTGCCGACAGTAAGACCCCTGCGTCTCATATTCTTTACACATCACGGTTGATCCATTTATCTCATCTCCTGACAACACATATTATCATTATTCTGTGTCTTTTACAGAAATCAGACAGTTTCAGGAAAAAGTTGGAAGTCTAATTGAGCTTGTAGATCAGTTGGCAAAAGAGACAGAGACCGAAAAGTTCAAGGTAAGGTTGGTCCCCCCGATGTAAATCAACATGAACTCTTCAAGTTCCTATCATGGATTCTCTAATGTTAGGCAATTGGAGCAAGAAACTTGCTGAAGTTAGTGGCAAAGCAAAGAGAAGCACTGCAGCAGCAGCTTCAATCGCTCATTGCAGAGAAGAAGACGCAACTTGAAAGGTAAATGATAATTAAAACCTCATGTTGTTTGGCTCTGTTCTGTTCTCTCTTAACAAACAGAGTGGACAGTTAAAGCTTCTTGCTTACTTGTCTTTAATCGGCATAACTCTGGAAGCACATGTACGGAACTCAGTCTCGTAACATCGCGGAGAACACACGTCACTTCCCGTTCCCTCACCCAAAGCTGTCCCCTTAGCAACAACTCTATCTAACAATACCATTGTTACACATGTTAGTACAAAGTGATTGAGTGGTCCTTAATGTTCATTTTGTTGTATTTGCTCCATGCTGCAATACCAAGGTGGCTCAAACTACCAGAGACAAGTTCCTTGAATAATACTGTCTATATCCTTGTTTCAGATATCGCATTGAATGTGATGCCTTGTCTAAAGTGGAATCTGAGCAGAATGAGTTTATCAACCAGTTTATTTTGCAGTAAGTATATGCTTTTTGTACTCTCTATTGTCATGTCCCCTGACATCATACGGTATATCACATCAATATCTCAAAACTATAAATTGACATGAACAAGCAAAAGGAGGGTGACAAACAAACCCATGCTCGCACCTTAAACACACAACTTGTATCGTTCCCAAGCTTCTGTCTGCCAAAAATTACTTTAAATAATACCCATTAATCAAATCAGTATTCCTGTGTCAGTCTCAAGTTGCATCAACAACTTGGCCAAGCGGCAGCCGCACACTCGTGAGCAATGCGTACTAAGACAAATTCACCAAATATGAAACTCATAAAAGCTCATTGTTTACATCATGTGCAATGACAGGTGCAATGGGACTAAATCCTGAAGTAATCAGAAACTGGAACAATGATGACTACGGCAGATGAAGTTACACGGAAAGAAGTGGCATCTAAAATTAAATAATTTCTCATAATACTCAGCAAGCAGTGCATCCATGACTGCGTGTTGCACATTTACACCACTTCACACATCTTTCCTGTAATATCTTGACTGCTTTGCGTTTCACCTTCCGACTCTGCTTTTCATTTAATGACAGAGTGTTGGCATCCACAGTGAGATCAAACTTGGTTGCAAATACACTCAACATCTTTGTTTTGGTAGCCAGTAGACTGCTTCTAGTTCCCGTCTCAAGTATTTCGGACGTCTCGCTCCCTTGCCTTGCTGGAGTTTAAAGTATGCACGATGTAGGGTGACCTTGGGCAGCGCTCTCGGAGATTTGCTTCCTTCTGCGTCATTCCTTCACCATGCTTGGGGCTGTGTGCCTCCCAATCCTGTGTCCA
This sequence comes from Hippocampus zosterae, assembly GCF_025434085.1. Taxonomy (NCBI): domain Eukaryota; kingdom Metazoa; phylum Chordata; class Actinopteri; order Syngnathiformes; family Syngnathidae; genus Hippocampus; species Hippocampus zosterae. The sequence continues at coordinate 17,461,519 of NC_067465.1, forward strand.
CCAGCTCGGCTCTGAGATTACCAACAATCACGCCAGGCGTTGCTGTTACCTGCCCATTAACTCTAATGGAAATGTAGGGGGGCGTAATATTGTGAGAATTCGGTGTATCAGCGGTAAATGTACCCAAGCTTGAAACCTTCTCCATGGCTGTCTGTACAGCAGAAACATCGCACAAAGTTTCACAGGTAGCGTACCTGTGTGTTCAGAGTGGTTTTGAGGTGGTCACTGTTCGCATTTATTTGCTGCATTCTTCCGAGGAGTGCCGACACGTCCACATGATTAAATGACACGAGAGTTAAGTCATCCAGGAAATACGAAACAGATCTTGATACATCTTCTGCACACTTATTGAGCTCTTGCAGGCACAATCTAACATTATTAATGTCCTTTTGCCTCCAGCGCGCCCTGTGATTGGCTGGCAACCGATTCAGGGTGTCCCCCGCCTACTGCCCGGAGACAGCTGGGATAGGCTCCAGCACCCCCCGCGACCCTAGTGAGGATCAAGCGGTTAGGAAGATGAATGAATGAATGAATGAATGAATGCCTCCAGCGCTTGTTGTGTGGAAGAAGCTCTGCAAATTCGGTTAGCTCAGAGCTGAAGTTGTTAGTCACAGGCAAAATGAATTTGTGGCCCGAGGTTCTCGTTTAATAACCATAATTAATCTTCAACTATAGATTTTCTAATAGATCTCCAGTTTAACTTGGAAAAAACCATCCATTCTCTAATTGGCTTCTCCTCACAAGGGTCGCCGGGTATGCTGGCCCAGCCGTCTCGGGGCAGTAGGTGGGGGAAACCCTGAACTGGTTTCTAGCCAATCGCAGGGCACTAATTCGGAAAGATTCACCATTCGGAAAGATAAGAATACTGTTAAGGCGCACTGGATCAATAAGCATCATCGTTAAGAGTAGCATTATCAATAAAATCTTATCCATAGCCATTGCCTGATAAAAACATGGAACAATAACTTCAAGCTTGTGGTTGAAAAATAACGGATATGAAGACATTTGAATCAAAGCTGGTCTTTTTCGTATGTCTGTGACTACACAAATACAAATTGACTGTCTTACAGGTGGGGGTATGCATTGTCAGTATGTAGTTTAAATTTGTTTCATTTTTTTTCTCTTTACAGTTGATTGAAGAAGCCAACCCGAACTGCACTAATAAGGTTTTCGAAACAATGCAAGCGTGAACAATACATTGTTGAGGTGGAAGAGTGGTTGCAATACAAGTGTAAGGTCCTGAAACTTGGACTTAAACACAATTTCCTGGTTCCCACATTTGAAGTATTCTTGAGAAAAATGCACAACTCTGGAATCAACGACATCAGCACATCTGGGTTTCCTCCCTTTTGATGCCTTGTCATGCCTTCTTTGCAGCTAATTCCACGATCCATGTATCTCCACTTCAATTCTTAATGGTGACAGAAATAAAAAGATGACTTCTGTAATACATACAGTACACACAAATACTGTATATACAGTACATGCATAATGCAAACACAGACATCAATAAACATGTTTGAGATGATATGCTACATGTTGTGGATATTTTTTCCTTGACCACAACTCTGCCCAAACCTGAAAATCTGTGTGCTCAAGTGTTGAAGGACGCAAAGGCCAACTCAATTCTTACAAGTAACTGGTGCTCAGGAGCAGGCCCTGAGCAACAGAGCCATTGAGGCCCAGATATACCACACCAGACAAGACTCAAGGTGTAGGTTGTGCAAAGAGGCACCTGAGACGATCCAACACATAACTGCAGGGTGTAAGATGCTGGGCAGGGAAAGCCTACATGGAACGCCATAACCAGGTGGTTGGCATAGTCTTCCGAAACATCTGTGCGGAGTATGGACTGGAAACCCCATGGGCAAAATGGGAAACACCTCCGAAGGTGGTGGAGAATGATATCGTGATTATCGACAAAGGGCAGAGGAAAGCCGTTGTAGTGGATGGAGCGGTCCCAGTGATGGAAACATCAGAACGAAGGAACACGAGAAACTCGGGAAATACCAAGGGCTCAGAGAGGAGCTGGAGAGAGCCTGGAAGGTAAAGGTGACAGTCGTGCCTCTGGTGGTCGGAGCACTCGGGGCAGTGACCCCCAAACTTATCTTTATTTATTTTCTTGAAAATGGGATACAACAGGTTCAAGTATGATACGTTGGAATATGTTGATGACCTTCCTTCAATATAACCAGAAAGGGTATGCATCTGTCACGTGGTGTCAAAAAAATTGAGCTGAGGACCCCAAAATACAGAAAGCAACTGAAAGCACGTGGATTAACAAAAAGTGGCTCCAAAATAGAGTGGTGATAATTGTAAAAAGTACAAATGAAAGGATGACATCACTCAGGAGAAAAAGTTGGCATAGAAAGGACAAGTTATTAGGTGTCAAAGTCCGGTCCTCAAGGGCTGGTGTCCTGCATGTTTTCTATTCCTCCCAGCTGCTACACACCTGATCCAAATGATCAGCTCATCAGCAAGCTCTATCGAGTCTGTCAGTCTATCGAGCTTGGCTATAAGAGCAACCATGGGAGCCATGAGACACTTTACCCACCACGGAAAAGACGGTTGGAAGATAAGATCAAGGCGGCTCGGAAAGATTTGAGTCAATTGACGGAGGCCCAGAAAGGTGTGATGAAAAGGCCGATACCCAAGAGGGACATCCAGATGACCATACGTGAAGCACTCAAAACTGCCAAACAAAGGCTCCAAGCCCAGCCTAAAGTCCAGCCGCCTAAAGCGATACACAAAAGAGAATGAGGCCAGACGAATAAATAGGCTGTTCGCAACACAACCTGCGAAAGTGTACGCTCAGTGACAGGGTCCTAACAACAGAGCTGATCCACCAAGACTGGAAACTGAAAGGTACTGGAAAGGCATATGGTAGAAGGAGGTTGCACTAACAGCAGTGTACAATGGCTGGTGACCCTGTGAGAGGAGCACAGCAACCTCCCTGAACAGAACCCAATTACCAGAACAGCGGCAGACATACAGGAACGAGTCTCAGATATGAAAAACTGGACAGCACCAGGCCCGGACATGGTCCACACCTACTGGCTAAAGAAACTCACAGCACTCCATGCACAAGTGCACGAGCAGCACAAATGAACCAGCTGCTGGGGGATGGGACTCACCCAGGATGGCTAACGGAAGGGCGAACAATCCTGATCATGAAGGATCCATCAAAGGGTGCAGTCCCATCCAACTATCGACCAATAACCTGTCTCTTCACAACATGGAAGCTCATGTCAGGCATCATTGCGGCTAAGATAAGTGGACATGGATCAATACATGAGCGAAGCACAGAATGGCATTGGTAGAGATACCAGAGGAGCCAAACAATCAGCTCCTGGTTGACAGAACAGTCGCACAAGACTGCAGGTCCAGACATACCAACCTGTGCACAGCCTGGATTGATTACAAGAAAGCCTATGACTCGATGCCACAGACATGGATCACTAAATGCTTGGAGTTGTATAAGGTGAACAGGACCTTAAGAGCCTTCGTTGCGAACACAACATGGGAGCTCATATCAGGCATTGCGGCTAAGATAAGTGGACACATGGATCAATACACGAGCGAAGCACAGAAGTCAAGAGTATTTATAGAGCACTTTCAAACAGCCATCGCTGCATACAAAGTGCTGTACATGGAGCAATTTAACATGCACAACAAACAGTAAGACAAATCGGTAATAAAGGTGGTAGAAAGCACCAAACCGTAAAATCAAGAACAAATCTAAGTCATGCTGAGTGGAATCCCAAAGAATACAAGTGAGTTTTGAGGAGGGCTTTGAAGATTGGCAGCGAGGAGCCTTGCCGAATGTTCAGTGGGAGGTCATTCCAGAGAGAGGGACCAGCAACAGAAAAGGCTCGATCCCCTCCAAGATATCCTTTATTTGTCCCGCAATGGGGAAATTACAATCAGAATTCAGAAAGGAAAAATGCTGGGTAGGGAGAGGGGAAAAAAAAACCCACGCTCAAACTATCCTCTTCCGAGGATAATTTAAGTCCAGGATAAAAAAAGACCGGCCGAGATGACCAGCTGCATGGATTCACACGAGCGCTCCGCATATCGACCACGTCACGGGGGAAAAAGAATCGGGGCGATGAAGACTGTGATAACAAGGATGTGTATGCGCGTGTGGTTGTCCAGTCGTGTATGTGTATGCGTGTACAGGTCATAGCTGCTTCGTCGAGGTCTGCTCATCATGAAGACAGTCCCGGTTTATCAGTCCATGGCCGAGAAGGAGGGGGGTGGTGGTGGGGGCCCTAGACTCCATGCGTATTTCCATCAAGGGGAAAGGCCAGATAGCGTTGTTTGTTTTGGAGAGACGGCCGCTAACAATTCCAGACAGCCGTGAGTCCTTGGTCTGTATCTCTCACTGGCTGTTTCAGCGTTGTCTTTTCCGTCGCATTGGGTGGGCGTTGCGTGTATTTAAGCTCCCGCGGCATTACACCTCCATCCGGGTTACGGGTAGTGGAATTTCCGCTTACGCAACTTCCGGTAACATGTGATATCGTAGTCAAAATGTTGAAAAATTCTCCCCAGAGCAGTCATCATATCCACTCTCAGCTGCCGGTATGCGAAAGATAATGCAACATCCACCGACAATTTGCCTTGTTGCAAGTCTCGGAAGCGATACCAGCCTCTTTACCTTTCAACGGATGAATTTGGTGAAGAAATGTTGAAGTAATGTACGTATCACTTCATCGGCATTGCTCACAGCCATCACCCATGCAGCCACCTTGTGAGTAAGTAAAGTCATGATGGTAAATGGGCTGTCACTTGTATAGCGCTTTTCTACCTCGAGTACTCAAAGCGCTTCACACGATTACCTCATTCACCTTTTGACGACTCAGCATCACAGGCAACTGGGGGTTTAGTAGGACACTTCGATATGGTCGCAATTGCCTGGGATTGAAACACCAACCTCTGGGTTGGGAAATGACCACTCCACAACGGAGACATGTCGCCCCGTAGGTGAATGTGTTGGAGTGGAACGTTTGGCTCACGTGGTCCCCTGATGAACCAACCACCTGAGACGATGGCGCGTCATTGGAAAATGATGCCGGGGATGGATGTTTCACTTGTAACAATTTCCTGGGTTCACATCTGCTGTACTTGAAACCCTAATGCCTCAAATTTAGATGACAAAACTAAAGTGGCGTCTATGAGTTTGAGCAAAGATTGATCATGCTTTGCGGCCATCGAAGTTTTAAGCAGAGCCCTTTATACTATATTTCTGTAACATATTTCTTTGCTTCTATCCCCCCCCCCCCCCAGCTGTTTGTACTGTATATTCTGAATTACTAAAAAATAAATACATAAAATACATACTGCTCCGAGAATCGGCCTTTCTGTGGCCTGCGTGCCTACTGAAGACATCAATGTTTTGTGGGGATCGGATTGTGGTTCATGGTTATCCGGAGGGAAAATATGGGCACTTTTTATTAAGAAATATTTCACAAATACATATATTACATACATACCACCTGGCAGCCCGAGTCAATCAAGACATTGTTGCCAATTTGGCAGGAGAAATGCAAAAGTTTTGTTGTTTCACAAGACACTCAGCGGCTTCTCGGGGTATAAGAGGAAGTGATGTAAAGCAGCCTGGGCAATGTGGCAGTAATGCACTTTGACTCAGAATATACAAATACAACTACAGTAATGCTAGTGTGAACATACACTTCCGGGTTGAGTGAATGCTGGCGCGTCTGGCTGCCGCTGCTCACCTGCAATTTTTTTTTTGCGTTTTTTTGTTGTTGCAATTATTCTTTTTTTGCGGTTTGCTGTCGTTTCTGCGGTTTGCTCTCGTCATCAGAATCAGAATCAAAAACATCTTTATTGGCCAAGTATGTAAAACACACAAGGAATTTGTCTCCGGTATAACATGCTGCATTAGTATCATCATAAACAAGGACATGACAAATAAGTATGGAAAAATTAATTATGGAAGCACATTTTGAAATGGAAGTGTACCGTAGTGTAGTAGTGTGGAAGTACCACCCCATGACAACTGTGAGACAATGTGCAAAGTATCAAGCAGAGCTAAAGTGATCAGTGGTAGAATACAATCCTTTCACGGTTGTACAGTTGGTGCAGAAAATCATTGAACCATTTTCAAGTGACCAGTAGCAATATTTGTAGGACAAGAAGTGTGCAATTGTGCAGATGTCCTTCGGCGCTTTTGAAGTATTCTGGTGCGGTGGAGTATACGTCAGTGACTGTTTAGGGAGTTAATGGCTAGAGGGAAGAAGCTGTTCAACTGTCTGCTGGATTTGGTGCGCATGGATCGGTAGCGCCTGCCTGAGGGGAGTAGCTGGAAAAGGTGGTGGGCAGGATGCGGGGATCCAGTAGGATTTTGTGTGCACGCTTGTTTTGATTCTTGCAGTGTACAAGTCCTCAAGAGTGGGTAGGGCGGTGCCAATGATTTTTCCGCCATCGTAACTGTCCGTTGACGTTGGATTTTGTCCTTTTTTGTGGCGGCTCCAAACCAAACCGTGATGGAACAACACAGGATTGATTCGATGACTGCCGTGTAGAACTGTCGTACCACCTCCTGTGACAGGCCGTGCTTCCTCAGCAGCTTCAGGAAGTACATCCTCTGCTGGGCCCTTTTCAGGATGGACTTTGGATATTCCTGGTCTAAGCATTCTTGTAAAGCTCGCTGTGCTTCATCGGTCCACTTCTTCACAGTCTTAACAACCGGTTTAACACATTTGAGTTTCTGTCTGTATGTAGGTATCAAGTGTATTAAATTATGGTCAGAAAGACCCGATGCTGCGCGGGCGATCGATCGGTATTAATTTTTGAGTGTTGTATGTCAGTGGTATAGAAAGTTGCCTTCTCTGGTCTTCTTCACAGTCTTAACAACCGGTTTAACACATTTGAGTTTCTGTCTGTATGTAGGTATCAAGTGTATTAAATTATGGTCAGAAAGACCCGATGCTGCGCGGGCGATCGATCGGTATTAATTTTTGAGTGTTGTATGTCAGTGGTATAGAAAGTTGCCTTCTCTGGTGAAACAGTCGTGAGCTGCTTGTATCTGTGAAGTTCACGGTTCAGATGTGCTCTATTAAAATCGCCCAAAATGATCAGGGGTGACTGGATATTTTCGTTCGACTTTGTTTACTTGTTCAGCTCGCATTTGTATCGCTGTGTTAGCGTTAGCTTGTGGCGCAATGTAAACACCGACTAGTACAAAGGAGGTGAACTCACGTGGCGAGTAGAATGGCTTGCAGTTCAAAGACAGACTGTAGGTCGGGGCTGCAGTGTGCGTCGAGCTTCGTGACATCAGTTCACCATTTTTTGTTGATATAGAAGCAAATTCCACCACCTTTCGATTTCCCTGATGTCACGATCGGCTCGGAGTATGCGGAAGCCGGGTAAATGAAGCGCGGAATCCGGGTGGCGGTCACTGAGCCACGTTACAGTGAAGCAGAGTGCTGCAGAACTGCAAAGGTTTTGTTGGTCTTTGTGAGGCGAAGAAGTTCATCCATCTTGTTTGGCAGAGATTGTAGATTAGCAAGATGGATCGATGGGAGTGGGGTTCGAAATCCACACTGCCGGAGCTTGACTAGCACGCCGGCTCACTTACCCCTCCTCCGACGGTGATTCCATGCTGCGTACAGCGCAGCCGCTACACTTGCTATTAGCTCCAAAAAACCGTGTGGATTTTCGCGTGCTGGTGAAAAAAGACCGAGCGTAGACTCCCCAATGCGCAGCAACTTTTCCCTTGTCGGGGCCTGATAACGTTTTGGACCGTCGGTCGTTAAACGGTTGTTCTCGGTCGCGCTGTCGCGGCGTCCTGCCTGTTTGGCTGTCGGACGGGGCCCTGTACCTTCTCCTCCCCTCTGCGCTGCGTGGTGGGGCTCGACGGGGCCTGTATCTGGGCTACGCTGCTGTGGACCGTCCTGTCACTCCTCCGTCTGCCCGTGGGGGCACTGCTGCGGTGCTCGGTGGTGGGGCTTCTTGGGCTTCACTTCCGGTGGTCGGGCTCCCGGCCTGCGCTGGACCGCTTCCCGGGCGTCGCTCGTCGTCCTTCCCGGGGGTGCATCACCACGGATCTCATCGGGGGTTCCACCTTGATGGCTCCAGGGGCATCACCTCGTTTTGGTCGTCCTCCCGCCGGCCACGCAGAGACAACAGGCAGAAACGGCGGCCGATCCGCGGACCACGCCGTGTTGGCCGGCCTGGCTGGGTCAGCTAGTGCTCCTCGCAACAGCGATGTTGCTGTCGTCAACTATTTAAAAATCGATATTTAAAATCGCATATTCAGTTTAAAGTCATCTCTCCTTTTATTATTTACAATTTTATCTGTGGGTTTATTGTTCTGTTTTGATTGTAAAGTGTTTTTGAAAGGCACTTATTAATGAAATGTATTATACTTATTATAACTGTTAGGGAGTAACATAGAGGCAAATAAATGCGACAGCAAAGTTTGTTACCATAGAAGGCAAAGGCAATGCATGTGCAGTGAAAATAATCCATAACTTGTTCAATTCTGAAACCATTTTCATGAGGCTTATTATATTTGTCGATGCCAAAACATGTGCTCTCAAAACAGAGCATACATCCTTGATTTTTTTGCAAAGGCTAATCATTCAAAGCCAGAAGAGGTAATTGTGGGTCCCCTTTCTGATGGGCTCACCACCTACGGGAGGGGCCATAGGAGACGGGTACAAAGTGAACTTAGCAGCGGCCAGAGGTGGGGACCTCGGCCTCAGAAGCTAGTTCCAAGGAAGTGGAATGTCACCTGACTGTTGTTTGTGCCAATGTACAAAACGGCAGCTCGGCATACCCACCCTTTTGGGAGTGCTAGATAGTGCTCCCTCTGGGGACTCCCTCGTTCTGCTAGGGGACTTCAATGCTCATGTGGGCAAAGAGAGTGAGACCTGGAAGGGTGTGATTGGGAAGAACGGCTCCGCCCCCCAAGTTTCGAGTAGTATTTTGTTATTGGACTTATGTGCTTGTCACGGATTGTCCAAAACGAAGACCATGTTCAAACATAAAGGTGTCAATGGTGGTGCTCCACAGTGGCCAAAGACTTGGCACCTTTGGCCACAGTTCGATGATTGACTTTGTGATCGTATCATCGGATTTGCAGCCGCATGTTTTGATCTCTCCATCGGCGCCGACAAGTATGGCAGCCTCGGTCACACGCTACCTAGTATTATCTCTGTTTCTGTCGTTTTCGTTTGTTTTTGGCGACCCTGAGCGACCAACTTACACGAGGGAAAAGTTGCTGCGCATTGGGGAGTCTACGCTCGGTCTTTTTTCACCAGCACACGAAAATCCACAAGGTTTTTCGTAGCTAATCGCGAGCGGAGCGGCTGCGCTGTACGGAGCATGGAAACGCCGCCGGAGGAGGGGGAAGCGAGCCGGCGTACTCATCAAGCTCCGGCAGCGCGGATTTCGAACCCCGCACCCATCGATCCATCTTGCGAGTCTACGATCTCTGCCAAACAAGATGGATGAACTTCTTCTCCTCACAAAAAGACCTACAAAACCTTTGCACGTTCTGCTGCGCTGTGCTTCACTGAAACCTGGCTCAGTGACCGCCACCCGATTCCGCGCTACATCTACCCGGCTTCCGCCTTCTCAGAGCCGACTGCGACACGGAGCAATCAGGGAAATCGAAAGGTAGTGGGATTTGCTTCTATATCAACGAAGAATGGTGCACTGATGTCACGAAGCTCGATGCACACTGCAGCCCGGACCTGCAGTCGCTGTCTTTAAACTGCAAGCCATTCTACTCGCCACGTGAGTTCACCTCCTTTTTACTAGTCGGTGTTTACATTGCGCCACAAGCTAACGCTTATGCAGCGATACAAACGCTAGCCGAACAAGTAAACAAACGAACTAAAATACCCAGAGTCACCCCTGATCATTTTGGGCGATTTTAATAGAGCACATCTTAACCGTGAACTTCACAGATACAAGCAGCTCATCGACTGTTTCACCAGAGAAGGCTACTTTCTAGACCACTGCCATATAACACTCAAAAATTAATACCGATCGATCGCCCGCGCAGCATTGGGTCTTTCTGACCACAATTTAATCCACTTAATACCTACATACAGACAGAAACTCAAATGTGTTAAACCGGTTGTTAAGAGTGTGAAAAAATGGACAGATGAAGCAAAGCTAGCTCAACAAGAATGCTGAGACTGCACTGATTGGGGCGTCTTTGAAACTTCAACGGGCACACTGGATGAATACAGACACTAACATCATACATCAGTTTCTGTGAGGACATGTGTGTACCAACGAAGTCCTTCTGCTCCTTTAACAATAACAAGCTATGGTTTACTCCCAAACTCAGGCAACTCAGGAAAGAGAAAGAGGCCGCATTTAGAAGTGGAGATCGGGCACTGTACAAACACGCCCGAAACCAATTGACAAAGGAAATCGCGAAGAGAAGCTATGCAGAGAGGCTGAAAAACCAGTTCTCTGCTAACGACTCTGCATCTGTATGGAATGCCCTGAAAGCAATCACTAATGATATGAATGACACACACCCACCTCTACCGGAAACCACTCTACCTACCCCCCCCCCCCCCTCTTTTTCTCCACTACAGATCCACGAACAGGACGTGAGACGGCTCTTCAAGCAGCAAAAGATCAAGAAAGCTCCGGGGCCCGACAAAGTGTCCCCCTCCTGCCTGAAAGTCTGCGCTGACCAGCTGGCTCCGGTCTTCACACAAATCTTCAACAGATCCCTGGAGCTGTGCGAGGTCCCATCCTGCTTCAAACAGTCTACCATCATCCCAGTTCCCAAGAAATCGGCAACATCGGAACTGAACGACTATAGGCCTGTCGCCCTGACGTCTGTGGTCATGAAGTCCTTTGAACGCCTTGTGCTGAACCACCTAAAGAACGTCACTGGACCCCTGCTGGACCCTCTCCAATTTGCCTACCGGGAAAACAGGTCTGTGGAAGACGCAGTCAACATTGGTCTGCACTACATCCTCGAGCACCTCGACAGCACAGGGACCTACGCAAGGATTCTGTTTGTGGATTTCAGCTCTGCGTTCAACACCATCATCCCGGAACTCCTCACCCCCAAACTTCTCCATCTCTGTGTGTCCCCTACGATCCGTCAGTGGATCCTTAGCTTTCTGACGGGACGGACACAACAAGTGAGACTGGGAGCAACAACATCATCAATACGCACCACCAGCACTGGACCCCCACAGGGATGCGTCTTCTCTCCACTGCTCTTCTCTCTCTACACAAACGATTGCACCTCAACAGATCCAGCTGTCAAACTCATAAAGTTCGCAGACGACACCACGGTCATCGGTCTCATCAAAAACGGCGACGAGTCTGCGTACCGCCAACAAGTGGAGTAGCTGGAGCTCTGGTGCAGCCGACACAACCTCGGGCTGAACACGCTCAAGACTGTAGAGATGATCGTGGACTTCAGGAAACAGTCTTCTCCACAGTTGCCCCTCACACTATCCAACTGCCCTGTGTCAACCGTCGAGACCTTCAAGTTCCTAGGAATCACAGTCTCCCAGGACATGAAGTGGGAAGTCAACACCATCTCCATCCTGAAAAGGGCCCAGCAGCGGATGTACTTCCTGAGGCTGCTGAGGAAGCATGGCCTGCCACAGGAGGTGCTATGACAGTTCTACATGGCAGTCATCGAATCAATCCTGTGTTCTTCCATCACGGTTTGGTTTGGGGCCGCCACAAAAAAGGACAAAATCCGACTTCAACGGACAGTTAGGACGGCGGAAAAAATCATTGTCACCGCCCTACCCACTCTTGAGGACTTGCACACTGCAAGAATCAAGACAAGGGCATGGAAAATCCTCAGGGATCCCCCGCATCCTGCCCACCACCTTTTCCAGCTACTCCCCTCATGCAGACGCTACAGATCCATGCACACCAAATCCAGTAGACACGTAAACAGCTTCTTACCTCTAGCCATTAACTCCTTAAACAGTCACTGACGTTGTCACTCTTCTTGTACTACAAAATGGTACTACAAAACTACTGGTTACTCTAAAATGGTTCAATGATTTTGTTGTTTACGATGATACTAATGCAGCGTGTTGTACCGGAGACAAATTCCTTGTGTGTTCTACATACTTGGCCAATAAAGATGATTCTGATTCTGAAGGGAGCGGCGAAGCTGCCAACTGATCACAACCTGGTGGTGAGTTGGCTCCGATGGTGGGGGAAGATGCCGGTTCGACCTGGCAGACCCAAACGTATTGTGAAGGTTTGTTGGGAGCGTCTGGCAGAATCCCCTGTCAGAAGGAGTTTCAACTCCAACCTCCGGCAGAGCTTTTCCCACGTCCATGGAGACGCGGGATACATTGAATCCGATTGGACCACGTTCTGCGCCTCTGTTGTTGAGGCAGCCAATCAGATTTGTGCCCGTAAGATGGTCGGTGGCTGTTGTGGCGGAAACCCCTGAACTCACTGGTGGACAGTAAGGGATGCCATCAAGCTGAAGAAAGAGTCCTTTGGGCCTTTATGGCCTGCGGGACTCCAGAGCCAGCTGATGGGTATTGACTAGCTAAGTAGCACGCAGCTTCAGTGGTTGCCAATGCAAAAACTGTGGGAAGAGTTCGTGAGGCCATGGAAGCTGACGGCTTTGAGCAAATTCTGCTCCACCATCCGACGTCTCATGAGGGGGAAGCAGTGCACCATTAACACCGTGTACAGTGGGAATAGGGCGCTGCTGACCTTGACTCGGGACGTTGTGAGTCGATGGGCAGAAAATGTCAAAGACCTCAACTCCACCAACACGTCTTTATAAGAGGGAGCAGAGTCTGAGGACTCTGAGGCGGGCTCTTCGATCTCTGAAGTTGAAGTCACAGATGTTAAAAAAACTGTGGCAAAGCCCCGCCAGGGGTGGATGAGATTCGCCCGGAGTTCCTCAAGGCTCTGGATGTTGTGGGGCTCTCGAGGTTGACACGCCTCTGCAACATTGCGTGGTCATCAGGGATAGTGCCTCTGGATTGAGAGGTGGTGGTCCCTCATTTTTAAAAAGGGGGACCGGAGGGTGTGTTCCGATTTCAGAGGGATCACATTACCCAGCCTTCCTGAGAAGGTACAGTATATTCAGGAGTGATAGAGAGGAGGGTCTGTCAGGAAGTCGAGCCTCAGATTCAGGAAAAGCAGTGTGGTTTTCGTCATGGCCGTGGAACAGTGGACCAGTGGACCAGTTCTACACCCTTGGCAGGGTCCTCGGGGGTACTTGGGAGCTCATCCAACCAGCCTAAATGTGTTTTGTGGACTTGGAGAAAGTGTTCCACCGTGTTCCTCAAGGAGTTCTGTGGGGGGTGCTTCGGAAATATGGGGTACCGAACCCCCTGATACGGGCTATTCGGCCTATAACACGAATGTCAAAGTTTGGTTAGCATTGCCATCAGTAAGTCGGAATCGTTTCAAGTGAGGGTTGGTCTCTGCCAAGGCTGCCCTTTGTCACTGATTCTGTTCATAACCTTGATGGACAGAATTTCTGGGGCAGTGTTGTGTCCAAGGACCGGCAACCCGAGGCCAAGGCCAAGGGCAAGGACCGCCCTTCGGTCCTCAAGGCCAAGGAGGAAAACATCTCTGTTCTGGGGGTAGCCAAAGCGTTGAGGGAGACTGGTTTTGTGGCCTCAGTATTACATCTCGACTCTTTGCAGATGATATGGTGATGTTGGTTTCTTCAAGCAGGGATCTCCAACTCTTATGGCAGCAGTTTGCAGCCAAGTGTGAAGCGATTGGGAAGAAACCAGAATTTTCAAATCTGAAACTATGGTCCTCAGACGGAAAAGGATGGTGGTGCCCTCTCTGGTTTAGGGACAAGATCTCACCAACCCTCACCTATGGCCACGAGCTATGGGTTGTGACCAAAAGAACGAGATCCCTATCACAAGCAGCTGAAAAGAGTTTTCTCCGCAGCGTGGCCGGGCTCTCCCTTAGAGATAAGGTGAGAAGCTTGGTCAACCGGGAGGGGCTGCAAATCGAGCCGCTTCTCCTCCAGGTCAAGAGGAGCCAGTTGAGGTGACTTGGGCATCTGATTAGGATGCCCCTGGAACCCCGAAAAGAGCAGGAACAAGTAGCTGGGGAGAGGTAAGTCTGGTTTTCCTGCTTCAGTTGTTGCCCCCTTGACCAAACCCCAGACAAAAGCATGCATCGAACCCTCTGAAACAGTGTACAAATCAATTAATTGAATTATTGTTGACATCTTTCTTATATTTTTAAAATCACCCCCTGGGTGGGGCACAGCTAACAGCGGTAATATTCTTCTTTTTAAATATGAAATAGACATTTCAAGACAATTTTAGCAGATCTGTTTTTATTTAAAATTATGTTCACAGTTTCTTTTTTTTACATTTATTAAAAAAGAAAATAATATGACCAACGAAAATATCCCCAAAATAAACCTGTTAAAGGTAAGTAAGATCATAACACATTATGCATACATGACAATAAAAAGGAAGAAAAAAAAGAAATACGACATTAATAACTAACCATATAACCTGACAAAGATAAAGAAATACCGGTACATGTAAAAAAAAAAATATCTGTGCATCACTCTTGACTGATGATGATGACAATATGACGATGATAATAATAATGAGGAAGATAACGGAAAATTGAAAAACGATGTTATTGGGAATACTAAGGATATACAGGTACTTCTTAAAAAAATAGCTTATTGTGAGAAAGTTCTTTTTTTTCTGTAATGTACTGCTAAACATTAGACTTTCATATATTGTAGATTCATTACACACAACTAAAGCAGTTCAAGCCTTTTATTGTTTTGATATTGATGATTTTGGCAAAAAAATAAAGGTAAAACCAAAAATTCCTATCTCAAAAAATTACTCATTCGACCAAAAAAAAATTTTTTTTTTTTTTAACAAAAAAGTTAACTGTCAAATAATTATGTTCACTCATCCACTCAATACTTGGTCAGGAATCCTTTTGCAGAAATGACTGCTTCAATGCGGTGTGGCATGGAGGCAATCAGCCTGTGGCGCTGCTGAGGTGTTATGGAGGCCCAGGATGCTTCGATAGCGGCCTTAAGATCATCCACAGGGTTGGGTCTGGTGTCTCTCAACTTCCTCTTCACAATATCACACAGATTCTCTTTGGGGTTCAGGTTAGGAGAATTGGCAGGCCAATTGAGCACTGTTAATACTATAGTTGCTAAACCATTTACCAGTGATTTTGGCAGTGTGAGCAGGTGCCAGGTCGTGCTGAAGAATTAAATCCTCATCTCCAGAAAGCTTTTCAGCAGATGGAAGCATTAAGTGCTCCAAAATCTCCCGATAGCAAGCTGCATTGACCCTGCCCTTGATAAAAGACAGTGGACCAACACCATGAGCTGACATTGCACCCCAGACTAATCACTGATTGTGGATACTTGACAGTAGACTTCAGGAATTTTGGCATTTCCTTCTCCCCACTCTTCCACCAGACTTTGGCACCTTGATGTCCGAATTATTTGCTTTCATCTGAAAAAAGTACTTTGGATCACTGAGCAACAATCCAGGGCCACTTCTCTGTAGCCCAGGTCAGCCGCTTCTGCCGCTCTTTCTGGTTCAAAAGTGGCTTGACCCATTTCCTGCACATGCCTGTGCACGGTAGTTCTGGATGCTTCTACTCCAGACTCAGTCCAGTGCTTCCTCAGGTTCCCCAAGGTCTGGAATTGGCCCTTCTCTACAATCATCTTCGGTCCAATCACCTCTTCTGGTTGTGCAGTGTTTTCTGCCAACACTTTTTCCTTCCCACAGAGTTGCCTTGATCCAGCACTCTGGGAACAGCCTATTCGCTCAGAGATTTCTTTCTGTGTCTCTTGTTTGAGGGTGTCCTACCCATGACAGGGTTCCCACTCTTCCACTTTATTTTTATTTATGGACCTTTTAAAGACTTTTGAAGGCTAATTTAGCCATTTTCATTATTTTTTCTCCATTCAGCAGGGCAATTAGCTAACCCTTTATTTAAAATACTTTGTCAAATTGGCCTAAAGTGATCACATGATCATCATCGGAAATGATCGGAGACGGCAGGAAAAGCAGAGTGGCAACCAGGAAGGCATGGAGCCCGACAGCAGGGTTTTCGGGGAAGGGCACCAGGCGCATTTTCTGACAAAACTATTACTTGGAAGGGTGGGGAAAATGACAAACAAATGAAACGAACACCATAGGCCTCTCCGTGAGCCGTCACCTTACCGTGGTGGAGGTGTTTGTGTGTCCCAATGATCCTAGGAGCCAAGTTGTCTGGGGCTTTATGCCCCTGGCAGTGTCACCCATTGCAAACGGGTCCTAGGTGAGGGACGAGACAAAGCACGGCTCACAAAGCACCTTATGAAAAATAAAATCGATGGTACTCAGTTTCCCTTGCACGGACGTGTGTCACCGGGGCCCCCCTCTGGAGCCAGGCCTGGAGGTGGGGCTCGTTGGCGAGCGCCTGGTGGCCGGGCCTACACCCATGTGGCCCGGCCCGGCTCAGCCCAAAGAGGCAACGTGGGTCCCCCTTCTCATGGTCTCACCACCCGTGAGGGTCGGGTGCAATGCGAGCTGGGGGGCAGCCAAAGGCGGGGACCCTGGCGGTCCGCTCCTCGGCTGCAGAAGCTAGCTCTTGGGACATGGAATGTCACCTCTCTGGCAGGGAAGGAGCCCGAGCTGGTGTGTGAGGCAGAGAAGTTCCGACTGGATATAGTCGGACTTGCCTCCACACACAGAGCCTGGATTCTGGTACCAGTCCTCTCGAGAGGGGTTGGACTGTCTTCCACTCCGGAGTTGCTCACGGTGAGAGGCGCAGAGCAGGTGTGGGCATACTCATTGTCCCCCGGCTCAGTGCCTGTACATTGGGGTTCACACCGGTAGACGAGAGGGTTGCCTCCCTCCGCCTTCAGGTGGGTGGACGGGTCCTGACTGTTATTTGTGCATATGCACCATACAGCAGATCAGCATACCCACCCTTTTTGGAGTCCTTGGAGGGTGTGCTGGAGAGTACTCCTGCTGGGGACTCCCTTGTTCTACTGGGGGATTTCAATGCTCACGTGGGCAATGACAGTGAGACCTGGAGCGGCTTGGAAGGAATGCCCCCCCCCCAATCAGAACTCGAGTGGTGTTTTGTTTGTTGGACTTCTGTGCTCGTCACGGACTGTCCATAACGAACAACTGGTTCAAACATAAGGGTGTCCATATGTGCACTTGGCACCAGGACACCCTAGGCCGTAGTTCGATGATCGACCTTGTGGTTGAATCATCGGATTTGCGGCCGCATGTTTTGGACACTCGGATGAAGAGAGGGGCGGAGCTGTCAACTATTCACCACCTGGTGGTGAGTAGGCTTCGATGGTGGGGGAAGATGCCCGTCCGTCCTGGCGGGGAAGATGCCCGTCCGTCCTGGCAGACCCAAACGTATTGTGAGGGTTTGTTGGGAGCGTCTGGTGGAATCCCCTGTCAGAAGGAGTTTCAACTCTCACCTCCGACAGAGCTTTTCCAATGTTCCGGGGGACACGGGGGACATTGACTTCGAGTGGACCATGTTCCGTGCCTCTATTGTTGAGGCGGCCAATCTGAGTTGTGGCCGTAAGGTGGTTGGTGCCTGTCGTGGCGGCAACCCACGTACTTGCTGGTGGACACCAGCAGTAAGGGATGCCGTCAAGCTGAAGAAGGAGTCCTATCGAGCCTTTATGGCCTGTGGGACCCCAGAGGCAGCTGACGGGTATCGACTGGCCAACCGGAACGCGGCTTCGGTGGTCGCCGAGGCAAAAACCAGAGCGTGGGAAGAGTTCGGTGAGGCCATGGAAGCCGACTTCCGGACGCTTCGAGGAAATTCTGGTCCACCATCCGACGTCCCAGGAGGGGGAAGCAGTGCACCACTAACACTGTGTACAGTGGTGATGGAGCACTGCTGTCTTCGACTCGGGACGTTGTGAACCGGTGGGCAGAGTACTTCGAAGACCTCCTCAACTCCACCAACACATCTTCCTTGGAGGAAGCAGAGCCTGGGGACTCTGAAGTGGGCTCTCCTATCTCTGTGGCTGAAGTCACCGATGTGGTTAAAAAGCTCCTCGGTGGCAAGGCCCCAGGGGTGGATAAGATCCGCCCGTAGTTCCTCAAGGCTCTGGATGTTGTGGGACTCTCCTGGTTGACACGCCTCTGCAACATCGCGTGGTCAACAGGGAGAGTGCCTATGGATTGGCAGACCGGGGTGGTAGTCCCTCTTTTTAAAAAGGGGGACCGGAGGGTGTGTTCCGACTACAGAGGGATCACACTCCTCAGCCTCCCTGGTAAGGTCTATTCAGAGGGTGCTGGAGAGGAGGTTCCGTCAGGAAGTCGAGCCTCAGATTGAGGAGGAGCGGTGTGGTTTTCGTCCCGGCCGTGGAACAGTGCACCAGCTTTACACCCTTAGCAGGGTCCTCGAGGGTATGTGGGAATTCGCCCAACCAGTCTACATGTGTTTTGTGGACTTGGAGAAGGCGTTTGACCGTGTCCCTCGGGGAGTTCTGTGGGGGGTGTTTTGAGGGTATGGGGTACCGAACCCCCTGATACGGGCTGTTCGGTCACTATACCACCGATGTCAGAGCTTGGTTCGCATTGCCGGCAGTAAGTCGGAATCGTTTACAGTGGGGGTAGGACTCCGCCAAGGCTGCCCTTTGTCGCCGATTCTGTTCTTTATGGACAAAATTTGTAGGTGCAGCCGAGGCGTTGAGGGGGTCTGTTTTGGTGGCCTCAGTATTGCATCCCTGGTTTTTGCAGATGATGTGGTGCTGTTGGCTCCTTCAAACAGGGCTCTCCAACTCTTACTGGAGGGTTTCGCAGCCGAGTGTGAAGCGGTTGGGATGAAAATCAGCACCTCCAAATCTGAAACCATGGTCCTCGGTCGGAAAAGGGTGGAGTGTCCCCTCCATTATCTTCTTATAGAAGATAAGGCACTTTATCACAAGATGCAATTTTTTGAGAAGGACCTGTATATTAGAGTGAAAGATTTTCTTTGCAATAGAGAGATGAGTGGAAAGTGGAATGTAATGGTCCAAACATTCAGAAAGATTTTTAGAGACTGGGTGACAGGCCCATGTGGCATGCGTGTCGTTGTTGATCTGTCCTTGTGCACATTGTGAACAAAAGTTTGCATCTACTAATCTGATTTGAACTCATTCAGTGCAAGCCACTTTCAGACCCCTTATTTCCCTTCCACGTGAAAAAAAAGCAAATAAATATTTTAAGATGTACGGTACCTGGGAATGAGTGCTTGGATTCTTAAAAAACATGAAAAAACGTCTTTTGCATTGTAACATTTTATCCTGGGTGATGTGATACCTGTTAATAGTTTTATCGTGTATTAACTGTAGATTTGTGTTAGTGTCATAGAAAAAATATTGATGGAGGTGGGTTTGTTGCCAATTTTGAAAGTAAATCGTGTTGCCGGCCATCTTCCGAGCCACTTATCCTTAAAAGGGTCGCAGGGCCTATCCCAGCCGTCATCAGGCAGGAGGACGTCTCATCTGCCACAAACACTTGAAGTCCATTTGTTTTGATTGTTGAAAAAAAAAAAGTTAAGTGTTTTGTTAGTTCTTCGTTCTTGTTTTAAAAGTTTGTACAGCAGTTGCTGGTTGTTGTGTTTGTTATAAATTATGTTACTTCAAATTGTTCACAGTTTTTGTGACTTTTGACCTTTTCAAGGTTCTAATTACCATGTACAACAACTTTCCACTCTGAAATATCGTATATACGCAATACACAATATCGGAAATATATAGAGTTAGAGTTACTAATATCGAGTCAATTCTACTTTTGTTATTCATACAGACAAAGCAATCCAAACTATATACCTGTATGTATGTAGGTCTGATGCCACTGAACATTTTGAGGGGTAGAAAGTGAAAAAAAATCTTAATCTAAAGTTATCACACCTCAAAAGCATAGTGACTTTTGGTATTGGCATACTACTGCTGTTATGGCTCATAGAAGGTGTCAAAAATAAATAAAAACTATGTTTGTATGGCTAGGTCTGGTACCACTCAACATTCTGAGGGGAGAAAAAATATATTCTAAAATGACACAAAAGCAGAACCATTATTTGGACAAAATATGCTTTGTGTAGCTATTGCAATTCCTCTGCACAAGGTTATTGAGGCACAACCCAGAATGAAGATTTTATACTGCCAATGTAGAGTGGGAAGAGGTTATTTTGGATTGTGTAGGTTCCAGATAATCATAATCCAATGTATGAACGACTCTTCGAAACATACAGGGTGCATGTAAGGGTTTAAAAAAAAAAAACAGCAAGGCATGCTGTTATATTACACAAGGCTCAAAGTAAACTGTTTCCTACAGCGGTTTTCGAGTCTAAATTTACATTTTGTGCCTCATATTTTGCCATTTTCAAAACACAAAGAATAGCAAAATCAAAAAGCACAGATTTTTGAAGTTATTCCGATAGTTGAACGGCTGAGACGGCGTACGGGTGGTGTGCAGGTCAGAGGCAAGATCGGTGCTACTTTGGACACAGCAGCTAGCTAACTAGCAATGAGCTTCGGTCGGCCACTACTGCTCATAAACATGCTGCGATTTTGCTCCTCTGTCAGTAATCCCAGACTTCATGGTGACGAATAAGTTACACTTCTTCCAAGTATCATTCTCACAAAAGGACTATGAGGAGTATACCCTAATTAATGCAGGTAAGATAAAGAAGCCATGCTAATTGCTTCGCAAACCTAATTATTGTGAAACACCGAAATGAAGAACTTCGGTAACTGAGTACAGCTCACAGAATTCTCATTGGAACCGAGATAAAGCGGCGCATATCCAACTTTCAACAGCAAACATTTTAGGGGCTGGAGTGAAATTAAAACAAAATAATGCAAACACAGTTTAACAGGAAATGACTGCGATGGTCTCGTACATCAGCTGGAACATTCTCAGTATGTATTAAGATTGTGGAGAAGCAATTCAAAAAATGTATGGATATAAATGTAGATGTTTTGATTTTCACCTTTGAGATCTGCACAATGACTCAAAATTACATTACGGTAGCGCTCATGTGTTCTTTATTTATTTATTTGCTCAATATTTGTCTGAAACATTATTTTTGATCTCTTATTTATTTTTTAGATATATTTTAGATTGATATCTAGACTTGTGCGAATGGCCTACACTGTGGCAGATTTTCCATATCGCTCATGAGGTATATTAATGAAAACCACTGGGCTAACAGAGTGTTGATTTAAAAAGAAAAAAAAAAAACATATACAGTCATACCTCGGTTTTCGACCATAATCTGTTCCAGAAGGCTGTTCGAAAACCGAAACTGTTTCCCATTATAATCAATATAATAAATTTTAATCCGTTCCAGGTCTGGAAAACAACTTTTTTTCAAGCATTTTTAAACTATTTTACACCATAAACTATATACACGTGTAATAAGAGAGCAAGTAATATGCAAAATACTGTACAAACAAACTGTACAAACATTTTGTATGTTTTATTTTTAAAAATTTTAACAAACATTAACATTGTAACATTTCTCTCTCACTCTCTCTCATCATGACAATTACAGATTACATAATTTTACACCTTGAACTAATAAACCCTAAAGTAATGGTATGAGGTAACATCTCTCCATCCATTTTCTAAACCACTTTATCCACACAAGTCCAGTCTCGTCCATTTTAAAAGTTTGCTGAGGAAGATATTCCTCGGCCTTGATGAGATTTTCAAACTCAACTTGAAACTTTTCGGCAGCTTCCTTGTCTGAACTGGCTGCCTCCCCATGACGAATCCCACTTTTTGTCCTAAACTTTTTAAACCATCTGCTTGCTTTCAAATCCAACTCTTCAGGGGCGATGCTAGGATCCTTTTTTTTAAATCAAATCTCCATACAATTGTCTTGCTTTACCACAAATTGTATCTTGGCTAAGACTGTCCTCTGCTAGCTGTTTCTCATTTATGAAAATAAGCAAAACTTTCTCCACTTCCTCTAATATTTGTGGCCTTTGTTTGCTAAACACACAAGATCCTTTAGCCACATCAGTGACTTTAAGATGGGCTTTCTTTTTTAGGATGCTGCTATTGTAGATTTCGGCATGCCGAACTCCTTAGCCCATACAAACACACGCACACCTGATTCATATTTCGCCATCAAAGCTTTATTAAATTCAATAATTTTGTGCACTATTTTTCTCTTTTTTTCCACCAGCTTTACTACTTCCACTTGTTTTCTTTGATGCCATGATTAGGGGCTGATACACAATGCAGAAATAACATTCCGATTTGTGTAGATGTCAACAAACACGATGCTTTTAAAAAAAATCTTTTTTTGAACATGTCCATTCACAATGGATGCTTTAAAAAAAAAGCTTTATTCAACACTTCTACTTACAATGGAACACTACACTTCCTCATGTAAGGATGGCGAGAGGAGTCGAGTGGCGCATTCATGTGCACTCAGTTTGGTCAAGAACCGATTTTCGATCGTAATCCGAGGCATAAAAAACTGTACTGCACAGTCAAACCTTGGTTTTCGAACGTGTCTGTTCTCGACCAAATCGGTGTTCGACCAGAAAATTTTATTACGCCTCGGATTACGACCGAAAACCGGTATTCAACCAAACTGAGCAAACCGGAATATGCCACTCGACTCCTCTCGGCTTCCTTACACGAGGAAGTGACGCTTGCTCGTGTAACGTTCATTGTGAGCAGACGTGTTTATTGTAATTTATGCAAATCTGACTGTTTTTTTTGTTATTTCTGCATTGTGTATTAGCCCCTAATCATGGGCTTGTAAAATAGTTTCGGATTTTGAACAAACAAATTGCTTTTTAACAGCCTTCTGGAACAGATTATGGTCTGTATTTGAAAAACATGAAGCTGCATTTGAAGGGCAACCAAGGAAAATGTAATCTTAGCAGTTGATGTAATCATACACTATGTTGCATGTTACATGAATAATCTATCCGCTGTGAAGCGTCCGAGTTATCAGAGAAGCGCTATACAAATCAGATTTTTTATTTTTATTATTATGCTCTTGCTGTCTATGCTGTAAGTTAAATATTAGTTAGTTAGTTATATTAGTTTAAATTATAGTTTGTTACTCACTATTTTAGTTCCAGTTTAACTTGTTGGCCTAATAATAGCATAGATGCACTTAGCCGAATATTGTGATCCATATAGTTCTCAGTCATGCTGCCTGCAGAAAGTTAATGCCGCGGGTCCAGGGTTGCCACTGTGGCACGCGTGTCTTCGGCACATGGTGGTGAACGGACGGCGAGAGGACCAGCCAGCAGGGACAAGCTGTCATGCACCTTGGCAGCGGGAGGGGTTGCACACGGTACACATTTTCCTTAGGTCCTCCTTTGTTCGTGCCTTTCCCACGCAGCTAACTCAGAATTGAAATTTCAAACTAACATTTTAAAATTGGAACGATTCTGAGAGGCCTGCAATGATTGTCTCAGTTCTATTCGATTCACGGTTATTGATGCCCAACACGAGTGACCACCCTGGCCATCTTTACATCGTCGTCCATCGACGTCTGCTTGCAGTTCCTCACTGATGTACTTTGCACACTTCAACCTCCTGCATGGACTTCAGGAAATCAGATTCTGCTTCTGTCATGCCAAAGAATATGCACCACTCACACACAGATTTTAAAGGGAATGAGAGGAGCCGCTTCCACTGGCTGTGAAGCAATTTGGCTGTGTTCACACCCACAATGGTGCAAGCCACCCATTTCTAACTGCATGTGTCTGCGAAAATACCAAAACCAAGTTTAGCCCGCCCATGCGCACAGTTAGAAAATGTCAGACTTGGGATGAGCGTGAATGTCGAGCCCAATATCACATTTGGCCTTGCATTGTGCTGCAGATAATGATAAAAATATTAACCGATTGTTACATATATTTGGCATGCTTGGGTCCCTTGAGAGGCGCTATAAAAATAATAATAGTTAAGAACTACCACAAAAGTGACACATTTTCATTTGTTCAGATAAAGAATTATGGTGGAAAATGTTTGAATTCAGAGTACGCATCTCGAAATAAATTTGCCTACAGTCACAGAATCAACATGTAACAGACATTTTGACTAATACACTTATAAATAACTATGTAAATATTTCAAACGTCACCGGATGTTTAGAAAGCTGGGAATATGGTGTTCCTGGAACTGGAATGAACATTTCCTAAACAAATTTATACTCCTCAATCCACTTTTGCAGTGTATCACAGACAGTGCATGTTAGTCTGCTTAGGTTCCAAAAACCTGGATTGTCAATCCCAAACTGGAGGGTTGGAGGAGAGGAATGTTGAGGAGCGGGTGTAGTTTAATACATCTGGGGTTTTGGTGATTACAAGTGTAGTAGTTCCACTCTCTTGTCGGATGAGGTAAGAATATT
Organism: Hippocampus zosterae; assembly: GCF_025434085.1. Classification (NCBI taxonomy): domain Eukaryota; kingdom Metazoa; phylum Chordata; class Actinopteri; order Syngnathiformes; family Syngnathidae; genus Hippocampus; species Hippocampus zosterae. Next base: position 17,485,885 of record NC_067465.1, read on the forward strand.
GAAGGTTATGAGTGAAGGTAAATGATAGGTAAAAGTATTCAGTGACAGTTTTGCTTGCACTCTCAATTTTGCTCTCTCTTTTGAAATAGTTCTGAACCTGTGCAGAGGCTCATGCATTGAGGCTCATCCAGAGGCATGAGAGTCTTAAAACTCAGGTGAGTTCAACGCCCAACTTGCTGGGTAGATCCTTGGTTAGGAAGCATTTCCTCGGAATAAATTATGGACCCAGGCAAGGGGCGTGGCCTGATGTCAGGAGTCATCATCTGTATCATCGATCAAAACTTTGGTGTCACGAGTCTTGGATCTGGAGGGGGAAAAACAAATAGGAAGGTTATAAATTGCACGGATAAGTCAGACACTTCAAGCTTTGTAGTCAACGTGACGCCAAATTGTCCAAATGGTAGACTTTCTGTTAAATTTAGCATATGGCTCCAAATTTACATGTACCACCAAATTTTCGTAGATCCAGAGCAAACATACCCAGAGCTAGTTTTTACAAAATTTCTAAGGGGGGCTTGGGAGCCATTTAGAAAAAAAAACCATGAAAACATTGACAATTTTGCCAGACCTGATGTGAGTGCAAAGTTTTTATGCATGTTTATACACTCAAAATCAGCATTGTTTTATTGGTGAATTGCGCATTTCCATGGCAACAGCGTTTTGGGAAAATTCACAAACATCGTGTTGCCACATGATAAAGGCCTAAACATAATTCCCAGCATGTATGGGGAACATCTTGTTAATCCACTGGAAAAAAAAAATCAAGAATAAAGAATGTTGCCTTTAGCCAGTAGGTGGCGCTATCACTATGATGAAAAACAAGTTCGTAGATTTCTGTGGACTACCATCAAATTGGAGAAATCTTAAGATAATGATAAAGTGGGTCAAGTTAGAGCAGCTGCTGTCGTGAAGGCCGACACCCACTTTGAAAGTAAATTCAAAATGGCAGAATTTTGCACATGCTTCAAGAGACCTTTTTGTAAGACTTGGATTGTTAGATTTACCACCAAATTATCGTAGATCGAGGTGAAACATACAACCACGGCTGGTTCGTTAAAAAACTCTATGGGGTGCTAGTGAGCAGTTTTCTGAAAATTCCACATTAAACTAATAAAACAATGACAATTTTGCCAGGTGTGATGTGTATGCGAAGCTTTATAAGTTTTCGTGTACATTTAGACCAGTGGTGGGCAATTATTTTCCCGGGAGTGGGGGGGGGGGGGGGGGGCAAATGAGAAGCAGAAAATATTGTGGAGGGCCGGGCCAAAAGTTAGAAATAGAAAATAAAGAAGTTAGCACAATGTCTTTGTATGCCAGTAATAATGTAACATTCTCCTCCACCATTACACTCAGCACCGGTTCTCCTCAAGGATGTGTACTGTTGAACTGTTGTTCACGCTCTACACATTTGACTGCTCTCCGACTCTTAGCAGTCCAGTTTGCGGAAAGTTTTTAACATGATAACAATCAAACCATTCTAGGAAATGTTCATTCACTCAAGCCACAAGCAATTCACTCTGAGCATGGAAATTGCCAGAATCGGACTGGGTAAGAATCGCTTCCTTGTTTTTTCAAAGTCTCGTAGATTTGAGTCTTTCCGACTCCAGGTGTCTCCTGAATGTTTCGTACTTTGTTACCCGCTTCGTTTAATCAGATACTGAACATATCACTTTCCCTTCTATGGTCATTACTCTCTCCCTCTTTCTTCGTCTTCCCTCCCTCCCTGTGCTCTGCAACTCGAAGTAACTGCGCCACCTGGTGTTGAAATACCCGTCATTACAAGTCCAAACGAAATGAATGCAATCAAACCTTAATTGTGGTCTTCGGCGGGCCGGATCAAAAAGACCAACGGGCCGGAACCGGCCCGTGGGCCGTAGTTTGCCCACCCCTGATTTAGACGCTCAAACTGTGCACCCCGTTTGCCAAAAAGCCACAATAATTAGGATAGAGCATGACCAATGTCTTGAGAATTTTCTGACAGATTAATTCAATAGGCTCCGTGCAAATCATTAAAATGTAAAAATAATGACATTTTTAGTTTTCCAAACTTGAAAATATTTTAACCAGGTATGATAACTGTGCTAACTTTGGTGCGTTTTTTTTGTGCATTCTTACGTCCTAAAAACTGATAAATAATAATTTCAAAAAAACAACAGAGACCTTGCAGCGGTCACTGATTGGGCCCTAATAATAATAATAAAAATTATTATTAATTTGTAAAAAAAAAACAAAAACAAAAAACAATTGAAACTTTGTAGCGGTCACTGCTCAACCATAAATAAAAATAAGGAACTTGTGCAAAAATAATATCGTGCAAACAACAGAATATGGCCCAAAGTGAATGTGATTAACGATGCTACAAGCCTCACTACAATTTGGCATGTTGATAATGTATTTCAGCAACTGTACTGTTGGTGTTGGAAAACTTACTGTGATGCAAGTCTTGGCCTACGTAGACTCATGCTATAGCTCCGTTTCCAGCTCTTTTTGCCTTGTCGGTTCCTGACTCCATCCTCTTGATCCATCATCTGCTCCAGCAGAGTCTGGTCATCAGCATTTAGTGGAGCCACGCTAATGTCTCTGACAGCTCTGAATTCACCACAGTTATTCAAATGTTCATTCTCCAGTCTGAAGAAGTTCCATACAAACCGCCTGGAATAGAAAAATCCTGAATGTTACAGTATTCCATGATGTCAATGTGGTGATCCTGGGCTAATGCAAAATTGCTATCTCAAGTTAAAGCTTGAGGGGAGCAGAAGAGACCACACAGTATCCACACTTACTTATACGGATCTAACAATATCTAAATGTCACATACAATATCACGATATGAACCTCAGAGTATGTTAATTATCACAATATTGTGGGGAAGTTGGCAGAGGTGCAGGGTTAGATTCCGGCGCCGACCTTCCTGTGTGGAGTTTACATGTTCTCCACAGGCCTGCGTGGGTTTTCTCCGGCTACTCTGGCTTCTCCCACATTCCAAAAACATGCATGGCAGGTGAATGGAACACTCTAAATTGCCCCGAGGCGTGAGCACAGATTGTCGTCTCTGTGTGCCCTGTGTGCGATTGGCTGGCAACCGCTTCAGGTTAGTGCCCAAAGACAGCTGGGATAGGCCCCAGTATGACCGCTGGTAAAGCTAAAGCTCACCTTGTGAGGATAAAGCGGTTCAGAAAATGGATGGATGAATGAAAAAACAAACTCAGAGGCTGAAAAAAACAACACGTTTTTGAACATAACTTTTCTAAAAAGAACAAGATTCATCAATTTGAACATTAAATATCTTGTCTTTGTAATGTATTAAATAAATATTGAACATGATTTGCAAATCATTGTATTCTGTTTTTAATTTACATTTAACACAACATCCCAACTTCATTAGAATTGGGTTTGTATAGGTCTCCCCCCACCTACTGCCCAAAGACGGCTGGCATAGGCTCCAGCGCCCCCCGCAACCCTAGTGAGGATTAAGCGGTTCGGGAAATGGAAATGGAAATGGTTTTGACACAGTTGATATTAACATACTATTAGAACACCTTGAACTGTGTTTTAGTTTCAGGCTCAAGACTTTCTTGGTTTAGTTCTTGCCTCGCAACTCACCATGGAATACATGGCAATACTACTTTGTTTAGTAGGTTTACATCAAGTCCCGCTTAGATCAGTACATGGTCCGCTATTGTTTAGCATATACATCAGCCATGCCCAGCTCCTACTTTCCAGCTCTTCTGACTGCAACATACCTGATTCAGGTGATCAGCCAGCTCTGAAGCAGCATTACAACGGTCCTGATTATTTGAATCAGTTGTGTTGCTCCTGGGAGAGCTGGAAAACAGGCAGGACAGCGGCCCTTGAGGACACCCCTGGTCTACATGCTTCCGTTTAGTGACATTCTACATACGGTAAATATAACATTGAAACTAATGGTGCCACTGTGCAAGGTTTCCCATTTTTCCCCTGATATTTTCCCTTGCCTTCGTAGGAAGTAATGTCAGGGGATCCATCCATCCATCCATCATCTACCGCTTATCCGGGGCCGGGTCGCGGGGGCAACAGCTTTAGCAGGGAAGCCCAGACTTCCCTCTCCCTAGCTACTTCGTCCAGCTCTCCCCGGGGGATCCCAAGTCGTTCCCAGGCAAGCTGGGTGACATAGTCTCTCCAGCGTGTCCTGGGTCTTCCTCGGGGTCTCCTCCCGGTGGGGCATGACCGGAACACCTAACCGGGGAGGCGCTCAGGAGGCATCCGAATCAGATGCCCAAGCCACCTCATCTGGCTCCTCTCGATATGGAGGAGAAGCGACTCGACTCTGAGCCCCTCCCGGATGACCGAGCTTCTCACCTTATCTCTAAGGGAGAGCCCTGCGGAGAAAACTCATTTCGGCCGCTTGTAACTGGGATCTCGTTCTTTCGGTCACGACCCATAGCTCGTGACCATAGATGAGGGTTGGAACGTAGATTGACCGGTAAATTGAGAACTTCGCTCTTTGGCTCAGCTCCTTCTTCACCACGACAGACCGATACAACGTCCGATATCACACCAGACGCTGCACCAATCCGCCTGTCGATCTCCCGCTCCCTTCTGCCCCCACTCGTGAACAAGACCCCAAGATACTTGAACTCCTCCACTTGGGGCAAGATCTCCTCCCCGACCCGGAGGGGGCACTCCACCCTTTTTCGACAGAGGACCATAGTTTCAGATTAGGAGGTGCTGATCTTCATCCCAACCGCTTCACACTTGGCTGCGAAACGCTCCAGTGAGAGTTGGAGAGCCCTGTTTGAAGGAGCCAACAGCACCACATCATCTGCAAAAAGCAGGGATGCAATACTGAGGCCCCCAAAACGGACCCCCTCAACGCTTCGGCTGCGCCTAGAAATTTTGTCCATAAAGGTTATGAACAGAATCGGTGACAAAGGGCAGCCTTGGCGGAGTCCTACCCCAACTGGAAACGATTCTGACTTACTGCCGGCAATGCGAACCAAACTCTGACATTGGTGGTATAGTGACCGAACAGCCCGTATCAGGGGGTTCGGTACCCCATACCCTCGAAGCACCCCCCACAGAAGTCCCCGAGGGACACGGTCAAACGCCTTCTCCAAGTCCACAAAACACATGTAGACTGGTTGGGCGAATTCCCACATTCCCTCGAGGACCCTGCTAAGGGTGTAGAGCTGGTGTAGAGCTGGTCCACTGTTCCACGGCCGGGACGAAGACCACACTACTCCTGACAGACCCTCCTCTCCAGCACCCCTGAATAGACCTTACCAGGGAGGCTGAGGAGTGTGATCCCTCTATAGTTGGAACACACCCTCCGGTCCCCCTTTTTAAAAAGAGGGACTACCACCCCGGTCTGCCAATCCAGAGGCACTCTCCCTGTTGAGCACGCAATGTTGCAGAGGCGTGTCAACCAGAACAGCCCCACAACATCCAGAGCCCTGAGGAACTCCGGGCGGATCTCATCCACCCCTGGGGCCTTTCCACCGAGGAGCTTTTTAACCACATCGGTGACTTCAGCCACAGAGATAGGAGAGCCCATCTCAGAGTCCCCGGGCTCTGCTTCCTCCAAGGAAGACTTGTTGGTGGAGTAGAGGAGGTCTTCGAAGTACTCTGCCCACCGGTCCCACAACGTCCCGAGTCGAAGTCAGCAGCGCCCCATCCCCACTGTACACAGTGTTAGTGGTGCACTGCTTCCCCCTCCTGAGACGTCGTATGGTGGACCAGAATTTCCTCTAAGCCGTCCGGAAGTCGGCTTCCATGGCCTCACCAAACTCTTCCCACGCTCGGGTTTTTGCCTCGGCGACCACCGAAGCTGCGTTTCGCTTGGCCAGTCGATACCCGTCAGCTGCCTCTGGGGTCCCACAGGCCATAAAGGCTCGATAGGACTCCTTCTTCAGCTTGACGGCATCCCTTACTGCTGTTGTCCACCAACGAGTACGGGGGTTGCCGCCACGACAGGCACCAACCACCTTACGGCCACAACTCAGATTGGCCGCCTCAACAATAGAGGCACGGAACATGGTCCACTCGGGCTCAATGTCCCCCGCCTCCCCCGGAACATGGGAAAAGCTCTGTCGAAGGTGGGAGTTGAAACTCTTTCTGACAGGGGATTCCGCCAGACGCTCCCAACAAACCCTCACAATACGTTTGGGTCTGCCAGGACGGACCGGCATCTTCCCCCACCATCGTAGCCTACTCACCACCAGGTGGTGATCAGTTGACAGCTCCGCCCCTCTCTTCACCCGAGTGTCCAGAACATGCGGCCGCAAATCCGATGATACAACTACAAAGTCGATCATCGAACTGCGGCCTAGGGTGTCCTGGTGCCAAGTGCACATATGGACACCCTTTATGTTTGAACAAGGTGTTCGTTATGGACAATCCGTGGCGAGCACAGAAGTCCAACAACAAAACACCACTCGAGTTCTGATCGGGGGGGCCGTTCCTCCCAATCACGCCCCTCCAGGTCTCACTGTCGTTGCCCACGTGAGCATTGAAGTCCCCCAGCAGAACAAGGGAGTCCCCAGCAGGAGTACTCTCCAGCACACCATCCAAGGACTCCAAAAAGGGTGGGTAAGCTGAGCTGCTGTTTGGTGCATATGCACAAACAACAGTCAAGACCCGTCCACCCACCCGAAGGCGGAGGGAGGCAACCCTCTCACTACCGGTGTGAACCCCAAAGTACAGGCACTGAGCCGGGGGTATGAGTATGCCCACACCTGCTCTGCGCCTCTTACCGTGAGCAACTCCAGAGTGGAAGAGAGTCCAGCCCCTCTCGAGAGAAATGGTACCAGAACCCAGGCTGTGTGTGGAAGCAAGTCCTACTATATCCATTCGGAAATTCTCTGCCTCACACACCAGCTCGGGCTCCTTCCCTGCCAGAGAGGTGACATTCCATGTCCCAAGAGCTAGCTTCTGCAGCCGAGGATCGGACCGCCAGGGTCCCCGCCTTTGGCTGCCGCCCAGCTCACATTGCACCAGACCCCTTTGGCCCTTCTCATGGGTGGTGAGCCCATGGGAAGGGGGACCCACGTTGCCTCTTCGGGCTGTGCCCGGCCGGGCCCCATGGGTGTAGGCCCGGCCACCAGGCGCTTGCCAACGAGCCCCACCTCCAGGCCTGGCTCCAGAGTGGGGCCCCGGTGACCCGCGTCCGGGCAAGGGAAACCTTGGTCCATCTATTGTATTCATCATGAGGGTCTATGAGCCGTGCTTTGTCTGGCCCCTCACCTAGAACCTGTTTGCCATATATCAGGGGATGTCACCAATATTGTCAACTGTGGGCATGTGAAGCCCTTTGTTTGCATGTTCTCCCCAGGCCCGTGTGGGTTTTCTCCGGATACTATGGTTTCCTCCCACATTCCAAAAACATGCATGGCAGGCTGATGAAACACTCTAAATTGTCCCTTGGTGTGAGGGTGAGCGCTGATGGTTGTTCGTCTCTGTGTGTCCTGCGATTGGCTGGCAACTGATTAAGGTTGTCCCCCGCCTCCTGCCCAAAGACGGCTGGGATAGGCTCCAGCACCCCTTGTGAGGATAAAGCGGATCAGAAAATGGATAGATGGATGGAGTATATGTGTGTGTATGTCTGTGTGTGTGTGCACGTGAGTGCGTGCACGCACGGATGCATTTTATTTTGGAGACAGCCAGTCCTTCCTCAAACGTCTAGTTGGTCCAAAATACTCTTGTTTGCCCCCTAACTGAAGCTTGGAGCAGAGAGCACATAACTTCACCCCTTAACAGGCTCCCTGTACATTTTTAGAGTTCATCTAAAAATTACTTTGTGTTGAAATCTTTAAACGCCTCACCCCACCTAACCTCTTTGAGTTCATCCTCCTCTAGGTACCTGCTCAATACCTCAGGTCAGTGGACCAAATGCTACTGAAGGTACAGAGGACTAAGCGGAACCTCAGAGAGGATCAAGCGTTTTCCATTGCCAGTCCCTCCCTTTGAAATACATATATCAGGGATGAGAGTGGCTAGTGATGAAAAAGCGGGAAGGGGTGTGGCCGGGACGGGGGCGGGGCCTAAACATGCTGAAGATGAAGTGTATTCAATTTACACACTATTTAAAACTTTAACATAAAAAAAATCCCAAGATTCTTCACTATTCCTTTCAAGTGAAAATTTCTGCAATTTTGCTGATGCATTCCTGGTGAGCGCCAACATGTAACTTCAAATTTGCTGCTCAAAATCAAAACTAAAAAAGGAAACACATTCCATGCCATATTTAAGATTTATTAATTACTTGTATTCATAAAGTGGTGTGTAAATGTGATAAAAAGCTGTTGATTCTTACCTCATACAGTGATAGTGAAGTCCCACACTGATTACTATATATGGGTTGTGTTATTATATAAAGTCTATTTATAGTATATACAACAATATACAGTTTCATGAGGTAGAATACTTTAAGCTTTAAGTTTAAGCTTTTTAGCAAGTGCTAAAATCTTATTGGTCCTCTCCGTATTTTTCCACTCTCTTTTTAGCCAACTCCTCTTGTTTTTACACATGCTCCAGACTGTTGAAAAGCGCTTGAGATCGAGTAGCTACTTTTCAGTCGGAATGTCTGTTTTCGGTGTTTCACAGAGGTTGCGTGACTCTGTAAAGCTTTCCATCCTCTCGATCCGTATAGAATGACATCGTCACACACTGTACACAGAGCTTTAGCTTTACCAGCGACATCAAGCTTTTTCACGAAATCCGACACAAGCACAATGGTTCCTCTTTACTGTTTCCTACCGAGGACACCGTCAGCTTTCTATCCAACCAGTCCCATCGAAACGTGCTTTTCAGATCCGCATCTATCTGACTTTAGCTTCGTCGCGGGTCTCGATAACATTCGGCATTCGCGAGAAAGGGGTTTAGGAAGGCGAACACGGATTGGTTGTGATTTGCATTTGCCGATATAGCGACCAATCACACCAAGTAAGACGTTTGTTTTAGCCCATATCGGAAGTAACGACACACTAATGCTTTGCGATAAAAAACGGGATTCAAAATAGATGCTTGCAAACCTTACTTGTAAACATTACGAGGCCCTAATCTTCTGAAGACAACTCTGCCCCCCCCCCAAGAATTTTTTACGGATTTGGAACAATATAAAATAGGCCCATTTTTACTGG